>NC_134402.1:338783777-339016277 GCF_038048845.1 Mixophyes fleayi | reverse complement strand
TGCTTACATAGATCACATGATTTTATTGTAATATATGAGGACTTTCTACACTGTTAGGAACAATATAACCAAAAGTAAAGCAGATGTGATGTACTGAAAGGTTTTAATTGGTGGATACTGACATTAGAATACAGTGCTTATAACACTATAAGTATATCATACTGTATGTACGTTTTTTAACTTGAATATCACAAATACCTGTCAGGAATTTCAGTGAATTTATATATACTTTTAGTCTACAGTAAGATATATATTATACCTTTGAATGCATTAGTTGTACAAATTTAGCAACATTTACAATGCAGTTTGTCCAAACACCTGCTGCTAGTTATGCTGATCTTGCCCCCCATCTGTAGCCATGGCGCACTCATATAGGAACGCTATGTAATATAAGGATTAGTAGACTGTGATTCTGCACATCCTTTTCATTGCAACGGCTATCTTGCGTGAAATCATGCTGTGTATATCCAGAGAAGTGTCTGCACACATACACACTTATGAAGATTTCTGTGATTCTGACACCAATGTCTGCTTGTGTCTAGAAAGGCTGGACAGAAGTTGAAAGAGGCAATCTAATATAGGCCGAATACAGTAAGAGTGTGTTTGCGCAAAGACTAACAGATGCAGATCTGGACACAGACACAAGGGCAAGTGCAAATAGGGGATGATGATGACGGTTGCCAGCAATAGCAAATCGCTTGTGATTGACTGTTTGCGAATGTCGATAGGTGCTTTACTCGATGCCTGTGCATATATTATGCTTTTGTTTTCATCTTTAAGCTACTTTTTCACATACACGAGATGTGTATTTGTTTCTCCTGTATCAGAGAGGTTTTTAAAGTATTATCAATGTCTAATAATGAATATGTATAAAACAAATTGCTATAAACATGGGTGTAAGTGTGGTAGTGCAGACCTGTATGTATGGTGCAGCTTTGCATATGCCCACAATTGCTTTTTTAGTGAATGCCATTTGCTGCTGCGATTTGGAGTGCAATTGCAGCCAACTCTGCATCAGCCCCTGTTTGTCCAAGTAAACTTGGCTCCATCTGTTAGTCTTCATAATACTTGCTATACTACTTACCATCTCAGAAATTATTGATGATGTGTGGAGTTATCACAGTGAGTCTGTGCATATAATATCTAACAGTTTTCTATAATAAATAATGTTAGTTCTGATCATCATCACATCATCAACACCATTTATTTATATAGCGCCACTGTTTCCGCAGCGCTATATATATGATCATCCACGTAATCCGTAAATTCTGGTGTCACAATTCATCATCGTCATCATCATTGTTTATTTGTACGGTGCAGCAGATTCTGTAGCACCTGACATAATTGACATACGTGAAAACATACCTGAAAACATTAAGCAGAATTACAGGTATTTGGGTACAAAAGAGCAAAATAAAAATGAATGGATGCAACTAACAGCAAATTGCAGGCATACAGAAAAAAAATCAACATAAGGCATGGGTACAAATGAGCAGAATAATAAATGCATAGATGCAGTTAACACAACAAATCGCAATGCATACAGAAAAATTCAGCATTAGACATGACAAAGGACATACGATGGTGGACATGAGACGGAAGGTAGAGAGGACTCTGTCTGTGAGAGCTTACATTCTAGAGGGGGGGAGAAGAGAGATATGTTTTTTTTACTAGCATTTTGGGGTTATTGTGGTCACTCTAAGCATCCCCGATGTGTTCACCCACGGTAAATGCATATGGATAGATTAAGATGGGAACAATGAGTTCTATTATCAGAGGCATTTAAATGTGTGGTAATAGTGTCAAAAACGCTAGCTGCAGTATTTTGGAATTAAACTAAGTAAAATAACCTATTCAACATAGTGCAATTTTATAGTTATCCCCATTTACATTCCCAACCTGACAATTTTGCTTACAGAATTGAATGTTTTGCTATTTCTAATTATAGCATAGGGCCAGGGAATGATGACAAAATAAAAAAGGAGTGATAATGTATTTTTCATGCCAGTAAAAATACAATGACATTTTCATATGTCAGTAAACATGCTATTGTTCATGACAATACTACACTATATACCAAAGTAGCAAATAAATAATTTTTAAATAATAAGTTTACATATTTACATAGTGACATTGAAGAAAATATCAATGCACATGTAAAAACATGTAAGTATGATTAATGGACTAATAATTGGATCCAAACCAATAATGTTGAATCCATCTTTTCTTACTGTCTGTGATCCTTTTTACTTTTAGTTTTGTCTTTTACTTTAAGAGAACTATGGGTCTAACCTAACAATATGTCAGTAAAATGTACAAGACAGTCAGTAAAAAGATTTACAATTAGCTAACATAATACAGTCAACACTGTGTACCAGGGCAGGGAATCTTCTGATGTAGAGTTAAGAGTTTATTGTTTTTTTCTTTATCATTTTTGCAGCCAAAAAATAAGGATTGTAATTTTTTAAACTTAAAACTGTAAGACAGACTATCATTATAGGCAGTGATGGAGAATCAAAGGAGGACTAATACAAAACCTTACAGATATCAAATGCTGTGATGATTGTACAATCTGGTAATCAAGTATAGCTGCTGCTGTATACACCAGCAGTGTTGGACTGGTACATGCACGGCCAACCAGTAAATATAAACACACAATCAACTAAATTGGTGTTGATCTTATGATACCAGAAGGGAATAATGTCCCGTCTCCATGCTCTCCATCATGTTGTAGCTATCAGGTAAAATATGGAAAAGGGGTAAGTAGCGCTAAAAATCAGCTGCTGCTAAATTTCCTATTGGCATCCCACAATACTCCAAAGGAAATAGGTCAAATATATATATATATATATATATATATATATATATATATATATATGAATATTCAGCGCTGCTGACTGTAATCACATAAATATGTCCCAAAGCATCGCAGTTGGTATATACAGATGAAATTTTACAAAACGAATCTTCTTATAAACATACACAAGTGAATAAAAATATTCAAAATACTTATATTTAGGGAGCAGATCCGTGAGTCACAGTGTTCTGATCTTTCTCTCCATTTTATAATCGATGGTGATGTAACATAGAAAAAATATAAAAATGCAACATAGTATAATATTGTAACAACAGGTGTTCTCTAATGTGATGTATGCTGCTCTTTTTGTAACATAATCAGCTTTCATTCTGGATTTTCATCTTATGTGCATCCACTCACCAGATACACGATAATTAAATGCCTTGATAAATTAAACGTGTTCAATATAATATGACATCTTCACCCAACTCTTTAAGTGATAACACTTACAAGATAAAAAAAAAGATAGTAGGCCTTTTTTTAGTTTCTTTAAGGTCCTCCATAGGGATACTCAGAGATTCTTCCCAGATAGATTTTCTCAATATCAAAAACAGTGGAAAAAACAAGCGGATCTAGTGTGATACCGTTTGACTAAAAGTATTTATTGCACATACATAGCATATAAAAAACAAAAATATATAAAACTGAATGCAGAAACTGGAATTTAGGATTATGAGGATGCCTACCAGATAAAGATGCATCAGGAGCTTGTAGTTATAGGTCCCCGGGGTATACAGGCTTCATTTTCCTGGTTATCCAGATGATATAGATGGGATTTTCATAGGTTCCAGATCTGTTAGCCTTAGAACTCCAACGCGTTTCAACCTCTTGATTTAGGTCTTTTTCAAGGATAGCTAACCTATAACTACAAGCTTCTGGGAAATGAATACGCTTCAGAGTGTTGTAGGCTTTACAAAAGTCCTGGATGCCGGGTTGTTTCGTGTGGTAATTGGAGAGGAGGATTGATTAGAAATATATCTATAGGTGAAGATGTTCTTAGATATGTAAGTAACGCCAGAATTTTAACTGAATTCTGGAGGACATAAGTCCTTGGCAAGTTACAGTAAGAAAAATTATTGTAGTTGCTTTCAAATTGGGGATTGTCACTGGGAAGAGGGACATTTAGCAAAACCATTGCACAGGAATAAAGGTCTGTAAAATACAGCCACCCTATAAATGATGTCATTTTTCTAGTTCAGTTTACAAAATACATCTAAATATTTGATTGGTTGTTATGAATTGTAGAACCTTTTTCGCAAGCGCCAGTTTTCATAAATGTGTATCAATAAGTCAAGTTGAACGACAAACATGTGGGTCAGTATTTTGCCAATGTCTTTCTTAAGATAGTGATAATTTTAAGATATGTTTGATTTTAAGGTGCTATGTCAAACTCAAAACCGATTGGCTGTTTATTACTGAGCGAGAAGGAGCTTTTCACAAGAGTGAGGCAGAAATATAGATATTAATAAAAGTCAACAAATAGGGTGTGCAATTATTAGATGTGTTTTATTTTATTCAGAATAACTTTTCATAATAATATTTATTATTAGGGTTTATTTTCATGTTGATCTCTTTTTTGGAAATTGATATTTATTATTGTGATGTAAGGTGTTGCTTGCTCTACTGAAATAAAATTACATATTATGTTTTAAACCATGGTGCAGTATATTCGTATTAAGTGATTAAAATAAACATCTTAATGAAAGCCCTAAAACATACACTGTTTTTAAAATAAGAAGCAAGAGAGGATCTGGGTCCTGTAAGTGAAATGCTGGAACAACATGGGGCTCAACTAGTGTGATTGTCTGATGTATGTAAGCATATATAGATTGCAGTCATAAGATGACCAGGCTTTCCGAACCAGTCTATTTAAAATTGTTTGATCTCAATAGGATTTCTGTTTGTGTGACATGCTAACTACCGAGTGTGTGGAATGAGAAATATTACCTTAAGTAAATAAATCCCTTGTAAAATAAAGCAACCCGACAGTGTCTTTCCAAGGAATGTCTAATAAGTATTGTTGTCTTTCATGTTGTGGACAAACATAGTCATAGAGCTTTTTAATGGTTACAATAAAACTTCATTTTATATACGGGTAAGCGATCTCCATGAAAAACAGCTATACAGAACTTTTTGAAAAATAGTTTAGTGTTACTGTTGTTTAATTTTTTTTAACTACTGTACAAAAACCTGCAGTGTTTCAGTTATTATGAGGAGCTCTGCTAAACAATTTAGTGAATAGGTTAATGTCACGGACAGAGTGGAGAAAACATTGATAACTTTCAAATGTGTTTTAGCAGACTTTAGGCATGTTACTCCATATTACAACCCCAAGTCCCAAGCATTCCAGATAACAGTTCCCACATCTGTATAAGTTTTGGTTGCGCTGTGCTGTTTTATGACGTGTGTATAGAGCAGAAGCAGACTAAGACATTGCTATCATTTATCCATGTGAATGTCATGGTGGGCATTTAAAAGATAATAAATCATTGAACAGAGTTCCATAGGATGCTATGACCTACATTGTGACTTCACCCGTATAATTTTGCACTCAGCCCCATAACACCATAAACACAATGAAATAAAGACACGTGCATAAAAATTATTAGTCATACCCGTAAGACAAAATGAGTGGGGTAAAATAAAATGTAAAGTATCATAAAGAGTTAAGCCCTAGAATTAGTATTTTACTAGCTGTCATATTTACAGTTGAAGACACCTAACGGAATAATCTTAGATACTACAGCTGTGTTTCATTGGTAAGAGTTTAGTTCGTAACGGGGGAATTAGAAGTGAAACAACGGTTTTAATTTCCATAGAGCTAGGAACCAAGAAAGTCAGTTGAGAGAAGACCAGAGAAGGTACAGCCATGTCAAGAAATTGAAACTTTGCACCTGTGTCATGGACATGGTCCCACCTGCACATCTAGTACAGTCATCAAGCATACGTCCCCAGGGGTTACTGTGCATTTTGTGCCCTGTGTATCTTGTATGACATGCCACTCTTTTAACTGATAATCTTTTTATTTTATTATATTGATAATGTACAAAACATGCAAGCACTTTGTTCTAATAAGAAGATACCCATCATGTACAAGAAGAGATACCAATTCTACACACATGGTCCAAGTTTTTCAAAACACTTTACCGAATAATGTGACAAAAGTTCTCCTAAATCCTCCAACCACATAGCATTATAAAATGTGTGAAGCATGGACTAGATGTTATTAAAGATGATCTTGGGTAAATTACTTTTTTTTGTATTTACTGAATAACTATACTGTGATCATGAGATTGATAAAATTTAATATAGAAATAAATACCTATTATTTGTGTCAATCCGGGAGCTCTCGGATGTCATTGTTGACCACCATAGACATGGACAGAGCTAATATGGAAATACATCCTTTTTGTGTCACTTCAAATGGAATATAACTGTATTGGTTACTTTGTTCTGTTTGCAATTAGTCCTGACAACTTTCACTCATTTAATTACTTTACAAGTTGAAAGAGCCTTTGAAATCTTTTTTGGAGGTGATGATTGTGCAACAATGAGTTTCTAGTGAAATATTTCATTGTGTGTATAGACACTTGATCTAAAGAAGGCTTTTCATAGGCAATGTGACACAGTGATTAATTGGGGAACAATACACCACACTCCAGATCCACCTTGATTATGCATTGACTACTTCCTGAGCCACCCAACCATCAAGGATCCACCCAACAATGCCCTATGTTATTTCAATACCCCAATAGAATAAATATTTTAAACATTTAATACCTTCGTTAGGCCAGAAACGGAAGTATACGAAGGCCCATGACAGGGAATGAAGAGTGACCACATTTCCTTCCCCTCTCCCCTTAGGGTAGGGCTACCTAAACCTGTTTCATGTTTGTATTACTGACCTTATACAGCTGGTAGGATTCTCTAATGTGGTACTACCTTTATAAATAATGTTTGTCAAAGCTTCCAAGGCACTTACTAATTATGCTTTAATGAAAGTATCAGGATTCTCCAGGTAAGGTAGGGACTATCAGCAAGCAAACACCAGATGGGCAACTGGTTGAGAAGCACACCTATTTCATGCCTTAAATGCCGTGGCAAGGCTGATCTTTCTCTCTCCCCGCTCCACGTAAGCCCCACCACTTTTCAACCCCCTACCCTGGCTTCTTGTGTCCTCCAGAATCCAATTAAAATTGCTCAATCTTACATACAAAGCCCTGGACCCACAGCCTGGATTACATTATACGTGCTGTGGGTCCAGCCATTGCCACTTTAAAACCGCAGTCTTGATTAGGTCCATTAGAAATGGTGTCATTTGTTACCGTCCGTGTTTTGCTAGACCGTTTTTTACACTTGTAGGGAATGGAAGGTGCTGCAAATACCACTTGTCACTAATGTGGTAAGTCGCAATTTTTACATGACCGGCGTTGTACTCATCGCTATTTTTTCGCCGGTGTCTAGTGTGTCGGGGTTATTTGAGCCAGGAAAATGACTACCACTGTATTGGGCAGTTTATGACGTTTATGGGAGATGTGCGGAGGGTTGTTGATATTTCCTCAACTACTAGAAGCAGGAGAGAGAGATAAAAAAGGTGATCCTAAGATGTATGAGCTTTTATTTTCTGGCGGCAGATTAATGATAATGCAGTTAAGAAACGAAAATAGAAAAAAGAGCTTGAGTGTTAATTAGAGGAGAGTGTAATACTGAGAGAACAATATAGTGGGTGTAAAGTAGAGATGGTCACTGACCCCTGTGTTTTGGTTTTGGATCTGGATTACCTTCGGGTTTTGCTTTTGGCAAAACCGCCCTTGCGTGTTTTGGGTTTGGTTTTGGTTTTGTTTGGTTTTGTTTTGCAATTTTGTTTAAAAATCTATTTTTTTGGGCCTAAATTAACCTAATTTAGTGCTCCACCTGTTTCTTAGATAAGTAAGGTAATTCTAAAGCTAATAAATTAGGAAAAAAAACAGTTTAATCCCTTGTAGGCCGTCCTTAATTCTGCACACAAACCTGATTGTCTTCCTCTCCATCTTAGCCTATTGGCAATGCAGCCTTCGTCTTTGGGTGTATATTACACCCTACACTTATAGTTAAATATACAAAGAAATGGACAAAGGCAGTTTGGTTTCTGTCTGCATCAACCCCCACCTCCACTTGTAGATAAATAGAAAAGAAGCAGCCTGCATAGACTGTACTATATAAAATGAAATGGACAAAGGCAGTTTGGTGGCTGTCTGTATAGCCCCCCCCCCTCCACTTGTAGTTAAATAGAAAAAAAACAGCCTACATAAACTGTACAATAAAAATAGAAATGGACAAAGGCAGTTTGGTGTCTGTCTGTATAGCCACCCCCCTCACTTGTAGTTAAATAGAAAAGAAGCAGCCTGCATAGACTGAACAATATAAAAATAAATGGACAAAGGCAGTTTGGTGTCAGTCTGTATCAGACCCCCTCTCCACTAGTAGTAAAATAGAGAAAAAACAGTCGGTATAGACTGTACAATAAAAATAGAAATGGACACAGGCAGTTTGGTGTTTGTCTGTATAGCCCCCCCCCCTCCAATTGTAGTTAAATAGAAAAGAAGCAGCCTGCATTGACTGAACAATATAAAAATAAATGGACAAAGGCAGTTTGGTGTCAGTCTGCATCAGACCCCCTCTCCACTAGTAGTAAAATAGAAAACAATTCAGCTGGTCTAGACTGTAGAATATAAATAGAAATGGACAAAGGCAGTTAGGTGTCAGTCTGCATCAGAACCCCTCTCCACTAGTAGTAAAATAGAAAACAATTCAGCCGGTATGGACTGTGCAATAAAAATAGAAATGGACAAAGGCAGTTTGGTGTCTGTCTGTGTATGACACCCTACCCCAGTGGTTGCCAAACTTTTGCAGTTCGCGGCACCCTTAGAGTCTCCAAATTTTTTTAAGGCATCCCTCCAAAATAATTATTGAGCAGTCCTGTTTTAGAAGTAGTTGGGTCAAAAAATTGTAATAAGTATTTAGGTCAGGACAGAAATACTTATTTAGTTGTATGCAAAAATGCCCCCTCTGCATCCAGACACTCTGCCCCCTCTGCATCCAGACACACTGCCCTCTCTCACACTGCCCCCTCTGTCACGCTGTCCCCCCTCCTCTGCTCTGTCACGCTGTCCCCCCTCCTCTGCCCTCTCTCACAATGTCCCTTCCTCTGCCCTCTCACACACTGTCCCCTCCTCTGCCCTCTCACGCTGTGTCCCCCTCCACTGCCCCTCTCACGCTGTGCCCCCCTCCTCTGCCCCGCTGTGCCTCTCCTCTGCCCCGCTGTGCCTCTCCTCTGCCCCACTGTGCCCCTCCTCTGCTCTCTGTCCCCCTTCTCTGCCCTGCTGTCCCCATCCTCTGCTCTCTGTCCCCATCCTCTGCTCTCTGTCCCCATCCTCTGCCCCTCTGTCCCCATCCTCTGCCCCTCTGTCCCCCTCCTCTGCTCTCTGTCCCCCTCCTCTGCCCTGCTGTCACCATCCTCTGCTCTCTGTCCCCTTCCTCTGCCCTGCTGTCACCATCCTCTGCTCTCCTCCTCTGTCCCGCTGTCACCATCCTCTGTCCCCCTCCTCTGTCCCGCTGTCACCACCCTCTGTCCCCCTCCTCTGTCCCGCTGTCACCAGCCTCTGTCCCCCTCCTCTGTCCCACTGTCACCATCCTCTGCTCTCCTCCTCTGTCCCGCTGTCAACAACCTCTGTCCCGCTGTCACCATCCTCTGCTCTCCTCCTGTCCCGCTGTCACCATCCTCTGCTCTCCTCCTCTGTCCCGCTGTCACCATCCTCTGCTCTCCTCCACTGTCCCGCTGTCACTATCCTCTGCTCTCCTCCTCTGTCCCGCTGTCACCATCCTGTCACCAACCTCTGTCCCGCTGTCACCATCCTCTGCTCTCCTCCTCTGTCCCGCTGTCACCATCCTCTGCTCTCTTCCTCTGTTCCACTGTCACCATCCTCTGTCCCCCTCCTCTGTCCCACTGTCACCATCCTCTGCTCTCCTCCTCTGTCCCGTTGTCACCATCCTGTCACCAACCTCTGTCCCGCTGTCCCCATCCTCTGCTCTCCTCCTCTGTCCCGCTGTCACCATCCAATGCTCTCCTCCTCTGTCCCACTGTCACCATCCTGTCACCAACCTCTGTCCCGCTGTCACCATCCTCTGCTCTCCTCCTCTGTGCCGCTGTCACCATCCTGTCACCAACCTCTGTCCCGCTGTCACCATCTTCTGCTCTCCTCCTCTGTCCCGCTGTCACCATCCTCTGTCCCCCTCCTCTGCCACGATCCCTCTCACTGTGCCCCGCGACAGGTGCCAGCCATAAAAAAAACCAAAACACATAAACTTACCAATCCGTCGGGCGCCGGGACCCATCAACCTCCTCTCTCCTGCAGCTTGTTACTGACGTCGATATTCAGTGACAGCTGCAGGAGAGAGGAGGCTGCTGGGTCCCGGCGCCCGGCGGATTGGTAAGTTTCTGTGTTTTGTTTTTTTTTATGTCTGGCCCGCAGCACCCCAGTGACAGCGCCGCGGCACCCCTGGGAGCCGCCGCCCTACCCTTATCGTGAAATTGACAAAACAGCAGTCTTTCAAGACTGTACGTGATATAGAAATGCCCCAAGTCCCTTTCCCATTTGGGGGTAGATTACACCCTACACTTATATACACACTGCTGCCTCTGGTGCAGGACTTACACAATCAACCGCATCCTCATCAGCGCCCTCGTCGGCTACACAAATCTCCCCCTCATCCATTCTAATTCCAAAGTGTCAGCCTCACTTGGTGTATCACCGGCTATACTCGGGCTGTTCAGGCACACATCATCAGAAATGCTGAAAGGGCCCTTTTTTATGGGTACACTATCAGAATGGTCATGATTACACATACCACTCGTGGATGGACTCTCCTCAGGGATTGGTGTCATTTCTGATTCTGAGCATACATTTTCCTCTAATGCCTTACTGTTTTCTTGCAGCTCGGCTTTTATGCGTAACAGTAGTTGTGCACCACTTTTAGACTCCAAATTGCTCGGCCTTGCTTGGTCACGAGTGACCAGGGCCGGACTGGCCATCTGGCACTTCTGGTAAATGCCAGAAGGGCCGATGGCTGGATGGGACGGCCTGACATTTCTTGGATTCTTGGTGGCTGGCTCCTCCCCAGGAACCAGCCACCTATGTTGCGCGACGGAGGACTGCTCCTATGCTCCCTCCAACTTATTCTCTGCACTGTGCCGGCGTTGTGGACACAGTTTTTATTTTTTTTTCTGAATGGGGAGGGGATCGCGGGGGGTGCCGCGATTTTCGCACAGGGGGTACTGTGACTTTTGCGTGTGGTGGGGGGGGTGCCGCGATTTTCGTACGGGGGTACCATGATTTTCGCAAGGGGAGTGCCGTGACTTTCGCACGGGGGGTACCGTGACTTTCACGCGGGGGGTACCATGACCAACATAAGGCTAGATGACTGGGAAGGATAGAAGGAATAGAAGGAAGAATATAATTGTTCATGAAACCATATAGCCTTTTTATAGTAAGGCAGATATAACACAGAAACACTCAGGGTTGTCCAGACATCTAGAGACTATAAGGTTTATGTATTTCCATTTCTGTCTTGTTTCAGGAGCAGCATAAACAGCTCTCTGCCCCCCCCCCCCACAAGTGTGGGAGAGACTAGGGGGAAAAATGCAGGGGGGTGGCAGGGTTGTCACGAGTATGGGAGAGTCTGGGGGGAAATATTGCGGGGGGGAGAGGGGGCAGGGTTGTCAGGAGTGTGGGAGAGACTGGGGGTGGGAAATTGCAGGGGGGGGCAGGGTTGTCACGAGTGTGGGAGATATTGGGGGGAAATATTGCGGGGGTGGGCAGGGTTGTCACGAGTGTGGGAGAGACTGGGGGGGGAAATTGCGGGGGGGTGGGGCAGGGTTGTCACGAGTGTGGGAGAGACTGGGGGGAAGGGGGTGCTGGAAGAGGGGTGAGAGTAAGGGGGGAGAGGGTGCTGGAAGAGGGGTGAGAGAGCCAGAGGGGAAGGTGGTGCTGGAAGCGGGGTGAGAGAGCCAGGGGGAAGGGGGTGCTGGAAGAGGGGTGAGAGCCAAGTGGGAAGGGGGTGCAGGAAGAGGCGTGAGAGCCAGTAGGAAGGGGGTGCTGGAAGAGGGGTGAGAGAGCCAGAGGTGAAGCGGGTGCAGAGGGTTAAGTGAGAGGGACAAAGGAGAAGATGGTGCATGGGCATAGGTAAAAAAAGTGTAAAGGGAGAGACATCTTAAGAATGGGAATGTTAGGGAAGCAGCCATCATAAAACACAAGTAGTAATGAAGAATGGGAATACACAGAGGGGACAAGTGTTAAAAGAAAATAAAAAATCAAGCCTTCATACTCCATTCATTTTCCATACCCCCACTTCTAAATTTCCACTTTGACCACTGCCCTCGGTCCCTGCTCCCGACTGGCTGTGTGAGCTGACAGCTGCTGAACCCTCATCGCCCAGCGTGCCCAGTAGGAGAACAGAACACAGGATGCCATAATCAGGTAAGTTCATATATTTTCTCGTGTGCAATGTGTTTTTAAACATCCTTTCTTGAACTGGGGGCACTACTGTGTATCCAATGACATTTAAAACACTATGGGGCATATTCAATTACGATTCGCGGCCGCGATTCCGTGCGGCTGCGCATATAAAGCGCCATTACGGTAGCGCAATATCGCGGATTTCTGTGCGCACTCCTATGGTGTTGCAGTACTGGGACCAGTGCGGCCGCGCGTAATCGCGGCCACGAATCATAATTGAATATGCCCCTATGTATTGCTCATTATTGCGCTGTAATGTTTCTTGCATATTTATCTGTACAGAGATTTTTAATTAAGAGGCAAAAACACTGTTTGTCATAAATTTTATCTGTGATTGTGTTAATATATCTATTTTTGTTTGCATTGTAAATGGTGTATTAAGCTGCTCCTGGGACTCACACTCTCAGTATCTGATATGCTGTACCAATGTTTATTTGTGAATGAGTTTTTTTGTCTCGGCACTAATGTTATTTGGGGACACTACTGTATGACATAATATTATTTGGGGGCACTATTGTGGCATAATATGATTTGGGGGCACTATTGTGGTATAATAGGATTTGGGGGCACTACTGTATGGTATATGATTTGGGGGCACAACTATGCCATAATATGATTTGGGGGCACTACTGCATGGCCAAATATGAATTGAGGGTAATACTATGTGGCATAAAATGACCTGGGGCCACTACGATGTGGCATAATATGAACTGGGGGCACTACGGTGTGGCATAATATGAACTTCTGCCAAAGGCAAGTCTCTCATTGTTAAATATGACGGGGACCCAAATAAGTTACTGTACTGGGGCCCAAAATTCCTCGTCGGCCCTGCCTGTAAGTCAAGGGGGTAGACGTCTCCAGGCAAATAATCTAAATTTTTCCTATCTAATCAAACTGATGGATCACATCCAATTATCTCTCACCCAACTCCTCTATCTCCCTTAATTTATATACTGTGTTATTTAAAATGAATAGAAAAGACGCATATCCAGTTATTGTGGTAAAAAAAAATATTTTTCTCTGACATTTTGCTGTAGTTGGAAATACTTTTAATGCAGCCGTGTGGGTTCAAATGATCATTCAATATTTATGTTTTTTTCTGATATATTTGTGAAAATTCTGACATTACTATTTAATTGAGGGAAAAGGGTTACCTATATGTGTATAAGTACTCATATACTCAAGTTGCTATTTTGTGGCAGATTTGAAAAAAGCAAAACATTGGTTTTCTACAATGGCGCCTGTATAATTGGTGGTATTGCTGTAGTATGGGGTGGTGTGGTGGTGGCATTGTTGTAGTGTTTTGGGGCTTAGTATTGCTACGAAGTAGGAGAGGGTATTGCTGTAATGTGAAGGTGATGCAGATTGCTGTAATGTGTGCGTGTGTGTGTGTGTGTGTGTGTGTGTGGGGGGGTGATGCCGGTTGCTGTAATGTGGAGGTGATGCTGGTTTCTGTAATGTGGGGGGTGATGCCGGTTGCTGTAATGTGGGGGGTGATGCCGATTGCTGTAATGTGGCGGGTGATGCCGATTGCTGTAATGTGGGGGGTGATGCTGGTTGCTGTAATGTGGGGGGGTGATGCTGGTTGCTGTAATGTGGGGGGTGATGCTGGTTGCTGTAATGTGGGGGGTGATGCTGGTTTGCTGTAATGTGGGGGGTGATGCTGGTTTGCTGTAATGTGGGGGCTGATGCTGGTTTGCTGTAATGTGGGGGGTGATGCTGGTTGCTGTAATGTGGGGGGTGATGCTTGTTGCTGTAATGGGGTTGATGCCGGTTGCTGTAATGTGGGAGGTGATGCTGGATGCTGTAATGTGGGGGGGGGGGGGGTAATGCTGGTTGCTGTAATGTGGGGGGTGATGCTGGTTGCTGTAATGGGGGTGATGCCGGTTGCTGTAATGTGGGAGGTGATGCTGGACGCTGTAATGTGTGTGGGGGGGGGGGGTAATGCTGGTTGCTGTAATGTGGGGGGTGATGCTGGTTGCTGTAATGTGGGGGGTGATGCTGGTTTCTGTAATGTGGGGGGGGGTAATGCTGGTTGTTGTAATGTGGGTGGGTATTGATGTAGTATGGGTGTGTGCAGTGTCGGACTGGGGCATGAAGGGCCCACCGGGAGAATGCAGTGATAGGGGCCCACTACATTGGGGTGTGGCCAACTGTAAGAGTGGGTGTGGCCAGTCAAGGGGGTGTGGTCAGCCCATGGAGGGCAACTTATAGCACTATAGTGTGGTCCTTAAAGAACAAAGTGGACAAAAAACCATAGATAAAATATGTATCAATCAATATAAAATATTCTGGAAAGCATTATTATTCGTTGTGTGTCTGTCAATGTGGAGGGAGCTGAGTAACGCTGAATTAGTAATACTAAAGGAGTATTTTTGGGAAGTGAGGGAATTTAGTAAGACAGGTATAAAAAAGAGTTTAATTTGCTACAGGGTGTTGAAAGCTACAACATATTATATATATATATATATATATATATATATATATATATATATATATACATACATATATATATATATATATATATATATATATATATATATATTATAATCTATATATATGTATATGGTAAATAAGTCTTTATTTTTACTTGTGATCCATCTTATAAGGCTTTAGTGTGTTTAAGCTACATAAGTAAAAATTGCTGTTAAACAAAAAGCTTTCATTCCCTACATTTTTCGTAGATTTTTTTATTTTATGCTGCAGTATTATTTTGAAGGACAAGTTTCATTATAAGTGACAGGGAAATGAGGCCTATAAACTTTGTCCAGCTTGTACCATTCTCTCATAACAACAGACTCTGTTATAGCTGTATTGATTAAAGAGACATTAGAGAGAGAAATTAAGTTAATTAAAGTGTGTCAGGATAAATGGGATTGCTGTATTTACTACACTGAAACTTGCCATCTACATTCCAAAATGAAACAGTGAAAGGATTTTTTTTAATGCTGACAAACACTGACTGATGTTCTCCATATGCAGCCAATGTGTGGAGGACCTGGCCGGGAGGCAGAGATTCTAGAATAGCATTTTCATTTTGTCACTTCCACAATGTTATATTAGCTTTTAAGTCAAGTTTTCTATTTAGAAGATTTGGCAACTGAAAGGAAACACAAACGGGTGTTTTCCCACAGTAACTTAGAAATAAGGGGCCTATTTGTTATGGAGAGCCCCATGTCCTCAATAAATCTGATTTTTTTCTTATTGCTTTGGTATCAGTTTTTGATATCAGCCTACAGAGGAAGCTTCAGCGCTATAATGTGTAAATTTGTTTCATACCTTAAATCTTTTATTTCAAGTAATCTTCTAGTTTGGTGATCATTATTATGAAGAAAACAGATGCAATTGATATAAGGGAACAGAGAACCTATTTTTAAACGTCAGCTTTATTAGAGCAGCTGTGGAAAATGAATTTGCTATGGAACAGAAGGGAAAAGGACCTTCACTTGGCTCTGTGCTTATAATAGTATCTCCTGCTGCTTAAAAATGTTTGTGAGATAAAAAAAAAAAATAGCACTGGCAACCTGTGTGGCCGATGAGCTCTTTAATGACATCTATCACATCTGTAGAAGAATCTTGTAAAATATTTTTTTTCGTTTTCAAAAGGGTTTGCTATCTTAGAAAAGTGTATAATGGCAGTCCTACATGATGGCGCATTAAATAAATGTCATTTCCACGTTCATGTCTTGTTTCTTTGAGACATATAGCACTATAATCTGTATCACAGGATGATCGTAGTATATGCAGCAGAAAATAACACAAGCTGTCTTGTATTGTGTGCCTTCATAATAATTAGCTTTACATTATGCTGCATTACATAACATTAGAATGTAATTTATGGGCACTCACTTACCTGAAAGCTCCGGCATCCTGCTCCTCTGGGCGGCCGTGATAACAGGAAGACAGCACACTCCTCCTCCCCTGCTGAAGTGTAAAACACACTACCGCGCAGGTGCAGAGAGCCCAGATACAGCTCTCTGCACCTGCGTGGTAGTGTGTTTGTTACACTGGAGTCGCAGACGTCTGGGACCGGCGGTGCAGAGCCGTAACTAGAGATTTTAGTGCCCTGGACGAGAAAGAGCAATGGCGCCCCCCCCCCAACCCGATCTTGTTAGGTGTAGGTTGCCTTTCCCAGCCATGAAAAAAACTCTATATTGCGCCCTCGGAGGTCACACTGCTATCAAATTTACCATAGTCTCTCTCTCTCTGTGTGTGTGTGGGTATGTTAGGGAATTTAGACTGTAAGCTCCAATGGGGCGAGACAGATGTGAGTGAGTTCTCTGTACAGCGCTGCGGAATTAGTGGCCTTAGTGGCCCTGTATAAATAAATGGTGATGATGATGAATTGTAGAACTCTTATTTTATTCAAGTGTATGAACAGAAAATACTTATATAGGTTACTTAAGTAATTCATTTCTTAGAACCCCTCATCTGTTTGGAGAAAGAGCAACACTTTGCAGACATGACACAGTAAATAAGTTTTAGTGACTGCTGCTGTACAGGATGTTTTGATGAAGAGACTGGCCATATCCTAGTTTGTAAGTGGGACAGACTGCTCCATTTCACATGGTCTTCCCATACTGACTGCAGAGGTCAGGTCACAGTGTCATGAATCTCCAGAATTACAGAGCTATATATCTGCCTAGAACAAAGTAAAGGTATTTAACAGTGACCTCTCTTCCACGCTTCATAAGTCAGACACTGGCATTCTCTGACTGCATTATAGCGTTATTGGTCTAATCAGAAACATGATAATGGATGGGTTACCTCTCACTGCTAATCTTGTCTGATGAAGAAGCTGGAAGATCCGAGTCCATGTAAGAAGTGAACTAACTAAGAAAAGTACAGACACACACAGAAAAGGAGGGGGGAGAGGAAAGAGGGAGAAGAGACATGGTGATAGATAAAGACAGACAGGCAGACACACGGTGAGGGAGGAGTGGAATCAGCAGAAAAGCAGGGGAAGGAGCCGTGCACAATGTAGAGGAGGAGCTGAGAGGTCAGGGGGCGCCTGTGTGATGAGTGGTCGCATGCTGCTTCTGTACAGAAGCAGGCAGCATGCGGCCACATATATAGAGATACGGGGGCAATCCTGATTGTGAACGATCCTGCTGGTGTCTCCAGCAAGCTTTACAGCTGGGTATGTTTCACATAGTTGTGCACAGCAAAGAGCGGGCGGCCGTTGCGCCCCCTCGTTACGGCCCTGCGTCGGTGAGGTGCTCCCTGTAAGCTCCGCCCCAAAGTCGGAGGGGGCGGGGCTTAATCACATCTGGGCCTACCGGTGTATAGCCCGGCTGGCCGGCAGGCCAGTCCGAGGCTGGGTGTGTGTGGGGGAGGTTATTTATTGCTGTAATTTGGGTACTAATAATGTATTGTCATGGTATTTATTGATGTAATTGGGGTGCTAATAATGTAATGTTTTGGGGTCATTAGGAGAAATAAATACCCCCCACACACACACACTACATCATGTTGTACTGCACCAGCAATGCGCACTGCGCCAGCATCAGTGTGCAACAATATAGTGCATGGAGCCCGCAGCAGGTGGGCCTGTGTGCTTTAAATGCCAGGGCTGATTTTTAGTCCCAGTCCGGCCCTGCGAGTGACCGTACAAGAAGAAGGCTCAGTAACATTTTTTGATCTGGCACTAATAGAGAAAGGCGAAGGCCTCATTCTTTCTTTGCCACTGCTTGTGTAGAATGACATGTTAGCATTTTTGTTTTATCGGCAGTTAATTTTTTCTCTGTTACAGTTCTTTTTCGCTTCAACACGGTAAACATTTTTTTTGGGTGTGTTTTTTCACCTGGTTTAAAAATACTATGTACTTTTACATAGGCTTTACCAGATGACGTACAGGGAAGACTACCATCAGGACTGGTGCCAGCACCTGCTTGCTGATCCTGCTCATATGTGGACTGCTTTGAATCCATTTTAATAAGCCCAAAGCACTTGTAGTGCAAAATATTCAACAGATAGTGCTGCTAGATAAGACTTTCTGCAGGGAATATGACATCCCAAACTGTTGGTAATGTTTGCAAAAAATGCTTCCTCTATCCTCTTCTCTTCCTGCTATAACAATTGCTAGAAGAATTTCAATAATAATTACAAGAATAAGGTATACAATAATTGCTCTGTCCCTGCTCTAATGCTGCCTGCGACCTAACCCTGCTCTCTCCCTTTGTCAAATGGCGATGGATTGCTGTGGAGGCGGGTATTTATGCATTTCAAATATCGCGAGAACCGAGCTCCAAGATCCGACGACGTCACAATGACGTTTTGCCTTGATTTCGATTCCAAATTGGCACCTGCTCGGCTCGGTACTCGGGGAACCGAGCCCGCCCATCTCTAGTGTAAAGTATGTTGTAATTTGAGCCATAATGCTATTGAAGAATAGTAAGAAAAACGGATTGGTAAATATGTAAATATTTGATACAGTTATAGAATATGTAGCAAGTCAAATAAACAAAGTAAGTAAAGAGATAGCAACTAAACAAGTTACATTGTTGAGAACAGTGAAATAGGAAATGCAATATTTGGATATAACAAATGAAGATTGTTGCTTGTTTTCTTCACATGTTGCTCAGTATTTTTTTCCAGTGTGTTGTTTAAGAGTCTAACTTTAAGAGAGAGTGTGGCTTATTTATAAGAGAACAGGCCACATGTTGGCAATTTGATCAGCTGACCGAAAGGATACAAGTGATGCTAGTTATGGCTGATAAAATTTTGCTACTGTCATAAAATTTGCGTTCTTTATCAAGACTTTAATATAGTTAATTATGATAGCTGACAAATTGTAAATAAATACATGGAAATTACAAATTGTACCCAGGTGTGTTTCAAACAGAGGTAGGAGAAGTTGCAATTGTGAATACATATGTGGAAAATACAGATTGTACTCAGATGTGTACTTTGTTTTATTTCTTTTTTTAATTGTGATTCAAGCTGCTATTAATGATTTACAGTTTGCTCATTGTCATGAGATTACCATGGCAGCCAAAAATTACATTACATTCGATATAGTGAGCAGATTGGCCTTGGAATGACCCTCTTCACAGTAGGTAAAACCCCTCTTCTGTCACCATGTGATAAATGAGGAGGTCTGTGACTGACTGGCTCTCACTCAAAGATCAGGTTACACTCTTTGGGAGAGATACAAAAAACAAGGATTTCATTATTGAGACAACTTTTCACAGTGGCAGCCATCTAAGTCTGCCACACAGACTGTTTTTGTAAATGGACACCTGAGTTATAGGAGAAAATCCTGGAAAAATGACATGAGATCAGCTTCATGTTACAAAGGTACACACTGTTTAAAAAACAAACAAACAAAACCAATCCCAGGTCTGCTATATTATATTGTGCCTGATTCATTAGCAACTAAATGTTTCCTTTGAGCCTTGGAAACATAAGCCCTATTTACCATTTACAAATGTACCTCCTGAAGTCTAGCCAGACCTAGTGCCTTCATGGTTTTCTCAGTGTGGTCTAGCACTTTGCTGGGTCTCTAAGCTCAGGGAAGTCCATTTTCCAAGCCAACCACACCTTGGACCACATATGTTCTGTGTTAGAGACAATTAAGTCCCAATAAAGATATCTTATATTAAACTTGTCGGTATTTGAAAAGTTAAGTAAAGAATCCAACTCATCAGGTTGTGAAATGTCTATAATTAGTTGCAACTGTTCTTTACTTTGGATTTAGTGATGCGTTTGTGGATATAAATAAAAATGGACATGTGGTAGATTGTATCGATCCTGTAGTTGCTGAAAACTGTAAAGGCAGCCTCCCGGATCAAAGATGACTCTGATGGCTGTAATGCCTTTTTTCTTCCAGGTTTTGAACATCACATTGGGCAATGGTGGAGTAAATTCTGGGTTTCCACAGATTGGTAGGTATTAGAATATCTGTAATCCTTTTTGTGCATTTTTAATCACTATTCATGCATTAAAGTATCTTTAAAGAGTATATTTTGGGATGGTGCTGTATATCCATCTTCGATAAATGAAGAAGGGCTGCAAGGGGAATATGGGTTAAAGAGTTCATCCTCTATAGTTCTATTAGTGAAAGGTTCTAATTGCAGGAACAAATCCAAAATGTACTGAAACATAGCTGACTGAGTCAATGCCAATATATCAGGAAAGCCAAATCCTCCTTGTTTTTTAAGGTATCTATGTCTTGCTATCTGTGAAAACCACGGTATGAGTTTGAACTTGAGCGAATAAGCCACAAGGACATTTGCGTTCCATTGCCTCTTTCTGCATACTGAACGGTCCTCATTTTGCTGTGTTAGTTTATTGTAATTTGTGTTCATATGCGGTTGCTAACATACGCTATTTTATTCCATGCATATTTTCGGCTATTGGTTAAGTGTTAGACAGATTTGTTCTCAACTTCTTAAATGTCACCAGGTGGAATAGTTACTCAGGGATAAGACAGAACAAAAGGCCTGAGCTAAGCAATGAGCATAAACAAACTCAATATCATCCGCTTTGTCATCTGGCCAACAAGGTCATTGTATAAGAGTACCCTGGCCCAGACTCTAGGTAACCTTTCCACAGGGAACCAAAGGTCCCCAGCCAGCAGGGGGAGGACTCTCAGGGATCAGCCCTATCATCTTACCACCTATCACAAGCTAGCTACTGCCCTATTACGCCCCCATTAGCTCCATCACTGTGGAAATAATAAGGGTTATATAACCTGTGCCTTTGGGTTGCATAGGGAGATCTTGTTTTTGTTGTGACTAGGATCTGCACTTCCGTCATGTGACTACCATGTGCTGTAGGGAATTCTTCTGCCTTGTATCTGTACATCTGTACTTATGCCATCTGCTGAATAAACTGCGCTTTGGTTGCCATGAGTCTCCTAGGTAATTTTTAAAGAACCCACCGCGGTCTTCACACTATCCAATGTTTTATATGTTCCCATATAAATCTGCCAAATACATTTGTGCATTTAAGAGCATCTGACTGATACTAATAGGAAGCATTTGTATACAATGTGAGAGTTTAGGAAATATAATGCTTTTTATTACTGCCATTCTCCCTAAAAAGGAACATTTCAAATCTTTTCAATTGGTTAATTGTGTGGTAATTGTGTTTATAATGGGAGTAAAGTTACAGTGATATAGGTTGCCCAGTTTCGAAGTGATATAGATTCCACAATATTTTAGGGTATCTTTGACTATAGTAAACTGAGAAGTAAGTTGTTGGGACTAGAAAGCAATGGCCGTGCTGTTTAGGGGGAGGAGTGATATCATGTCGAGAATCACTGGTATCGAGATAAATGGGTTGGATATAAAAAGTAATATGTCATCTGCAAAAAGTGACAATTTTATTTGTGCATGGCCTATTCAGATTCCCATGTATACTTGATTTTCTCTAAGGGCTATAGCTAGCAGTTCTAGCACAATTGTGAATTGTAAAGGTGATAGGGGACAACCCTGGCATGTCCCTCTCTGTATGTGAAAAGGAGATGAAGTATATCCATTCCTCATAATTTGTATTGAGGGACTAGTGTATAGAACTTCGATCAATTGTATATACTGCGGAATCCAAAGCTATGGAGTGTTTTGTAGAAGTTGTCCCATACCACTAAATGAAAAGCTTTTATGGCATCTAGCGAAATGAAAACATTGGGAACACCTCCACTTGTCTCCTCCAAAGATTGGATAGCTGCCAAAGACCTTTCGCATATTGGAGACTGAATTTCTGTCCCATATAAATCCTGACTGCTTCTTGATGCTTCTTGTGTATGATAGCTGACAAAATCAGTTTTGACTTCTCAACAAAAATTTTAGTGAATTTTTTAGTCAGTATTTAGGAGCGAAAATCACCTGTAGGAGGTCGGCAGTTCTGCATCTCTCCCTGGCTTAGGTAAGACTTTAATAATGGCATGGTTGAAATAAATAGGCAGTGAATTTTCTGGGACCGTATTCAAAGGCTGCAGGATTTTGAAAAATTCCTCACTTAGGTTGTCTGGACCTGGGGATTATAAAGGTTTTAAGTGCTTTATAACTGAAACAATTCCTTACTCTGTTATTGATTGGGTAATTATGGATGCCTATTGCATTGAGATTTGGGTAATTTAATGTGTTGCCAGAATATTTCTTTGTTTATCTTTTGGGTATAAATATGCTCATAGATGCTTTTAGAAAGTTTATGATTTCATCTCCTTTGTATTTTAGAGTGACTGTACTGTTATGCAAAAGGTATTAGTTTTATCACCTTGTAGGAAGTTAGAAAGGGGGCCATGTTTGCGTAACAGAAACCTAGCATGCTTGATATGTTTATTTCCTATTTGCATGACTATGTTGTAAAAAACCGAGAAGAGAAAACCGAGAGAAAAAGTGTGGCCCCTATACAAGGACAGTGGTAATAACACACACACACCGTGTGGATGTGAAAATGATAATATATCAAGGTAGTAGCAGATTAGCAGGGTGAAACAATAAAGTGTATAGTAGAATGCACAATATAAGCTGAACATTAAGGACATTCTGAGACATACGTGAATAAGATGAGAAATCTTGAATATCTGTCAACTTTGTTCAAATGTACTAAGTAACTTCAAATAACTGAGACATCTTATAAACTATCTACGACAATGGCACCCGCTGCCGCCACCGCCGGCGTTCATTTTAAAAAAGATAAAAATATATACTTACCAATCTGGCAGCACCCGGCATCCTCTTCCCTACTCACTCTTCCCTGCATGTCGGACATGACATCATCACATCTGGCATTGTCACAGTATGGTATAGAAAGGGATACAGTATGGTACAGAAGGGGGGCACAGTGTGATACAGAAGGGTGCACAGTGTGATAGAGCAGGGGCACAGTGTGATACGGAAGGGGCACAGTGTGATACAGAAGGGGGCACAGTGCGATACAGAAGGGGAACAGTGTGATACAGAAGGGGTACGCTATATATTTATATTTCTTATACTTGGAATTTGAAGCAAACAGAACAAAAAGATACTATCAAGCTGCGATTTTGAAAATACCGCCATTTTTTCAGGCTCAAACTCCAAATATATACCACAGTACTTCAGAGTAATACAAACAACTAGTACTCCTGACCTTTTATACCTATGGCATTTCTGACACAGCGAGCCAAGTGAAAATTTGGTGTATACTAATCTAAAATGTGTTCATGTCTGTCTTATCTAACCGCTGACTTCATCTCTATGGTGATCTATGCAATAACTTTAATGTACAATGTTATGATGTTGCTAAAGTAGAATCACCTTGATAGCATAAACTGGATTCTGGTTCAATCTCTTGAAAAGCCCAACCATGAACTAAAATGTAATAAAATGTAAATGTATACCCTCAGGATGAGATATCTCTAAACATATATTTAACAGCAGTTAAAAGTCTTTTGCCCCATTATACCTGTTATAATTTTGTTTTGTAATGGTTGATGGCTCCCAGTGACACTTGTGTAAATACAATTCTAGAAATTACTTCATACAGTAGTGTTAGTAGGGTAAACTGGTACTATGTGGCCATATAGTAATGATCCACTAGTATGCCCACTGCACTGACTCTATTGCAATTAATTTACATGGTAACAGCTAAATATCTCTCACAGTATTGGTGGTAAATAAATGTGGCATTTTTTGTTGGTTGTTATAGTATACATGCTATAAAATATTATCTTACAATGAAAATTATTATTACATCCTTAGAAATGTATATTGTCAAGAACAGATTTGAGTAATCATATTTTTGGACAGTTGTAGAAAATATTTTGTCACCTTTCATTTTTTTACAATTTTGCTTTGTAATGGTTGAATTCTCCCACTGACTCTTGTCTACATGGTATTCTAGACAGAAAACTGCTTGATATGGTATTGTTAATGATCCACTATTATGCTCAGGGTACTGACTCTAAAAAATAAACAACTCTCTCTTTCTGGAAATACCTAGACACAATACCTACACTGGCACAGGGACTGTATTTAAACTGTTGTTTGTTTTAATGTGACACTGTAAAAAGTAACTGTTCAGTTCTACTAGTATTCACATTTATTTGTGTTTTTGTTTTAGAATAAAAGATAACTAGTGTAATGTCTTTTGTGGCAGCGATGATGTAAAGGAATTGACCCAGAGCACCTTCGAAAAACTGTATAAGTAATTTCACTATAGCTGTAAATAATCTGAATTTTATAAATAATGTCAAAGAGCAAATGGTTTTCTAACTTTTACAATTTCATAAAAATAATTTATTTTAAGAAACTCAGCTAACATAACAAAATGTTATAAATCATTGTGCAATAATATGCTTAGAATTCCTTGAGAGACAATTGTCCGCTGATACTAGTGCTTGTAGCTCATGGGGAGAATTATTTACTGGAATTGGTAAGGTGAGGGATATGCTGGAGGTAGAGTCATATTATCCAAATATCAGTGTCATGTACCCTTATGCCTTAATTACGTAGGGAAACTCACTGTAACTGGAAAGGAATTGATTAAACCAGTTATTTATGGATACCCTTTATTATTACCATATAATCGTTTAAATTTTCTAATGGATGTAATTCTTATTGTAATGTGAAGTTTGTTTTTCATGCAAAGAACAGGACCCACACATAGGAGCCAGCTCTGTGGGTGATTGAGCACCACAATATTTTCTTTTTTTAAAAAATGTAAAAGTTGTTTTTTATGGGCATGCACATAGCCTTTATCATTTTTATTATATTTTCACATTATAACATTGATTCCTTGAGGTGAATGCTGAATAAAATGTTAGGATGCAGGATGTTTCCATTTTATGTGTAGACATTAGTCATCAATACACCCCTATCTATGTATAGGTAATAGCTTACGTGATGAATGTTTATGACCATAATATAGTGACAGTAAGCATAATGTAGTCTGATAGGCTATACTTAGAGATGTGATTTATTATATGTTGCACTGAGTAATAACAGATACTTGATAAAGATACAATTTTTTATTGAATGACTCACAAAGACATTGTGACAGAAAGCAAAATATGGCAATATGGCTATAGAAATTGTGCTAATGAGATCCGTTAAAGGGATTTGATTGAAGAGGAAAGAATGAAGAATACAGAAAATGCAAGAATTCTAAATAAAAATCATCTGTGAAAAAGGGACTATTTAATATATCAACTGCTTTAAGAGCCACAAACACATTTCATAATATTGTCCCCAAGTTGAACAGCTCAGGTCACTAGAGGATCAGGCAGAAGTGGAGGAGGAATGTTAAGCACACTCTGATCTCTTCAGTGTCTGGACAATGTCTTTGCCCTGATGGGTCACTTTGCAGGAGTATTTCTCATGTTTGATGTACTCAGAGGAGGGCAGAGTGAAGAAACTACTCTCCATGTACGTGTTGTCACTCTGCTTGCTGAGCGGCGAGATGTGGACTCCATTTGTCTGCTTCACCCCATCTACTTGCCACTCCACTGTCACAGTCTTTGGGGTGAAATCAGTTATAGCACAGAGGAGGGTGGCCTTGCCTGTCTTTAACTCTTCCTCAGACGAGGGGTAGATAGACACAGTGGGGGGCTTCACTTCACCGGCTGTTGGATTAGAGGAAAATGGACACGGTCAGAACTGGACATATAATCGGGAAATAAGTTTGAATATCTGCTTTAATGTTTATTACTTTAATTACCTTTGTGGTTTGTCACTTACACTTAAAAATGCCGAGATTAACCACTTTTTAGTGTAATAAAAAATTAGGTATTACAAGAATATAACACAGATTATAAAATATATAGGTTTTGGAAATTAATAATTCATTTTATTTTCATGGTAAGACAGTTAAATATCTCTAACAGCATTGGTGGTTCACAGTTGTGCCAGTTATTGTCAGATGTTGTTATATATTTACTATAAATTATTATATTATAATGAGAATAATAAAGCTAATTAGACAATCTCAGAAATGTATACCCTCAAGAGCACATACTTGTAAATATTTTTATGGGCAAGATAAAAGCATTTTGTCTCTTTTAGTTTTAAGAATTCTGCATTGTAATGGTTAATGATCCCAACGGACACTTTTCAAAGTATAGTTCTAGACCCTAAATTTATTGATACTGTACGATTAATAAGGTAAACTGACACTATCTGCTCGTATACTGTTGATCTTCTATTATGCTCACAGCACTGACTCTACAAGATACACAACTATTTATTTGTGCAGATTATTAGACACAATAACTACACGGACACAGTTACTTGATTTATAGAGTTATTTGTTCTTATGTGACTTGTGGAATTCTATGTCTATTTATTTTGTACTTCTGTTCTTTACAACTCGGCAAAATCAGTCTAATGTCTGCAAATCCAGTCTGGCAGTGACTATCTTGAAGAATTTATATTGCATTCAAGCAGAGCACAGTCTAGCTAATATGTGCAATACATTTCTCTATTGCTGTAAATATTGTAAAATATCTACATAATGTCAGAGCGCAAATAGTTTTTCATGCGCTTACAGTTTCAGAAAAATTATTTATTTTAAGAAACTCAACTGACTTAACAATTGTTTTCACTACTGGTAATTGTACAGTGCTAGTAAAGTGAATAATTACAAAATCAATACAGAAAAATGTAATTAAAGTAAAACACCAGGGGGTATATTTACTAAACTTAGATTTTGAAAAGAAAAAGTGGAGCTGTTGCCTATAGCAACCAATCAGATTCTAGCTATCATTTTGTAGAAAGTAGTAAATTAAAAATAGAGAGAATCTGATTGGATGCTATAGACAACATCTGCACTTTTTCAAACCCGCAGTTTAGTAAATATACCCCCAGGAATCTATAATGAAATAAATAAATGTTTTCTTTTCAAAATTTTGCTCATTATGTTCTATTGGGTCAATGAAATAGAGAAATTAGTACATAGAAAGGAAAATAACACCCAAATGGGGAACACATTATTAAAATAATATATATATTTAGAATATGCAAAAAAGAAAATATATACAATTTTATTATGTGTGAAGATTAGTGGAGAAATATAAAACAAATAAATGAGGAAAGATATAAATGACTGTGATTTGAATAATTATAATACTCACTGAGGACATTCATTTGGGTTCCATCTCCAAATATAAACCACAGTGCTTCAAAGTATTACAAAAACTAAGCCTCCTGACCTAGTATACCTATGGCATTTCTAACAAAAAGAGCCAAGCTACAATTTGGAATAGACTAATCTAAAATGTGTTCATGTCCGTGTTATCTAACCGCTGACTTCATCTCTATGGTGATCTATGCAATAACTTTATCTAAGGTACAATGTTATGATGTTGCTAAAGTAGAATCACACCTTGATAACATAAACTGGATTCTGGTTCAATCACTTGAAAAGCCCAACTATGAACTAAAATGTAATAAAATGTAAATGTATACCCTCAGGATGAGATATCTCTAAACATATATTTAACAGCAGTTAAAAGTCTTTTGCCCCATTATACCTGTTATAATTTTGCTTTGTAATGGTTGATGGCTCCCAGTGACACTTGTGTAAATACAATTCTAGAAATTACTTCATACTGTAGTGTTAATAGGGTAAACTGGTACTATGTGGCCATATAGTCATGATCCAATATTATGCCCACAGCGCAGACTCTATTGCAATTAATTTTTTGGTAACAGCTAAATATCTCTCACAGTATTGGTGGTAAATAAATGTGGCATATTTAGTCGGTTGTTATAGTATACATACTATAAAATATTATCTTACAATGAAAATGATTATGACAGCCTTAGAAATGTATATCGTCAAAAAGAGATTTGAGTAAACATATTGTTGAACAGCAGTAAAAATATTTTTTCAACTTTTATATTTAATAATTTTTCTTTGTAATGGTTGAATGCTCCCTCTGACACTTGTCTAAATAGTACTCTAGACCCTAAACTCCTTGATACGGTATTGTTAATAAGGTAAATTGGTACTATTAGGTTATATAGTAATGATCCACTATTATGCTCAGGTTGCTGACACTACAAAAAAAACCCAACTCTCTCTTTCTGGAAATACCTAAATACAATAACTACACTGGCACAGGGACTGTATTTAAACTGTTACTTGTTGCAATGTGACACTGTAAAAAGTGTACTGTTCAGTTGTACTAGTATTCACTTTTTATTTGTGTTTTTGTTTTAGAATACTAGATAATTAGTATAATGTCTTTTTTTGGCAACATTGATGTAGAAGAATTAACAGAGAGCCCCTTTGAAAAACTGTATAATTAATTTCACTATAGCTGTAAATAATCTGAATTTTATAAATAATGTCAAGAGCAAATGCTTTTCAAACTTTTACAATTTCATAAAAATAAATTATTTTAAGAAACTCAACTAACATAGCAAATTATTTAAATATTGCTAGTTCTATAGTGTTAGGATGGAAAAATAATCACATTATCAACACAGACAAATGTAATTAGCGTGAGATATATTTACATTATCTTGAAAGACTTCATGTAATACCAAAGATTTATTTTTCTAACATTGCATGTTTTTTCGTTTGGGTCTATGAAATATAGAGATTAGTATACAGAATGTTAAAAGACATACAGAATTGTGAAAACAGTTTTGAAAAAACTGATAATTTTAAAAGATTAATAAAACAAGATAGATCTAATTTAATGAGGTATGAAGAAATATGATATATATGAAGTAGTGAAGACATAATTGAATGTGATTTGGTAATTATAGTACTTACTTGGGACATTGAGTTGGGTTCCATCTCCAAAACTCCACCACAGTGATATATAGCTGTACAAAAACTACAATGTCTTCTGTTCAAGGGCATATTCAATATTGCTGGAACTAGAGAAGCCAGTCTCAGATATGGGGATAACTGTTGGAGGTGTTAAACCATTGTACTGATAAACCTCAAAGATCATTTATTATAAACTTTGCCGTCCCTCTCATAATGTATCTTTAGTAGGCCATTTTATATGGTTTATTCATTGGTGAATCAATCTAAGTGACTTGCTCAGTAATGATTGCACATGTTATGAATCAGTTTAACCCTCCGAAATTGAGTTTTTATGCATTCTTGAGGGAAGATTGAAAAAAACTGTTATCCATCTCCACATGTTATCAACCCAGTTTTAGACCATTATATCATCAGTTGACTGTATTTCTTTTAATAGCATGGGTGTAAATGTTATAAATCATTGTGTAATATTATGCTTAGAATTCCTTGTAGCTCATTGAGATAATTATTTACTGGAAATGCTATGGTGAGGGATAGGTTGGTGGTAGAGTCAGATTATCCCAATATCAGTGCCATGTACCCTTATGGCTTTATTACGTGAGGATACTCAATGTAACTGGAAAGGAATTGGTGAAACCAGTTACTTATGGATACCCTTTATTATTACCATGTAATCGTTTACATTTTCTAATGGATGTAATTCTTATTGTAATGTAAAGTTTGCTTTTTATGCAAAGAACAGGACCCACACATAGGAGCCAGCTCTGTGGGTGATTGAGCACCACAATATTTTCTTTTTTTAAAAAATGTAAAAGTTGTTTTTTTATGGACATGCACATAGCCTTTATCATTTGTATTATATATTCACCTTATAACATTGATTCTTTTGAGGTGAATGCTGAATAAAATGTTAGGATGCAGGATGTTTCCATTTTATGTGTAGACATTAGCCATCAATACCCCCCTATCTATGTATAGGTAATAGTTTAAGTGATGAATGTTTATGACCATAATATAGTGACAGTAAGCATATTGTAGTCTGATGGGCTATACTTAGAGATGTGATTTATTAAATGTTGCACAGAGTAATAACAGATACTTGATAAAGATAGAAATTTTTATTAAATGGCTCACAAAGACATTGTGAAAGAAAGCAAAATATGGCAATATGGCTATAGAAATTGTGCTAATGAGATCCGTTAAAGGGATTTGATCGAAGAGGAAAGTAAGAAAAATACAGAAAATGCAAGAATTCTAAATAAAAATTGTCTGTGAAAAAGGGACTATTTAATATATCAACTGCTTTAAGAGCCACAAACACATTTCATAATATTGTCCCCAAGTTGAACAGCTCAGGTCACTAGAGGATCAGGCAGAAGTGGAGGAGGAATGTTAAGCACACTCTGATCTCTTCAGTGTCTGGACAATGTCTTTGCCCTGATGGGTCACTTTGCAGGAGTATTTCTCATGTTTGATGTACTCAGAGGAGGGCAGAGTTAAGAAACTACTCTCCATGTACGTGTTGTCACTCTGCTTGCTGAGCGGCGAGATGTGGACTCCATTTGTCTGCTTCACCCCATCCACCTGCCACTCCACTGTCACACTCTTTGGGGTGAAATCAGTTATAGCACAGAGGAGGGTGGCCTTGCCTGTCTTTAACTCTTCCTCAGACGAGGGGTAGATAGACACAGTGGGGGGCTTCACTTCACCGGCTGTTGAATTAGAGGAAAATGGACACGGTCAGAACTGGACATATAATCGGGAAATAAGTTTGAATATCTGCTTTAATGTTTATTACCTTAATTACCTTTGTGGTTTGTCACTTACACTTAAAAATGCAGAGATTAAACATTTTTTAGTGTAATAAAAAATTAGGTATTACAAGAATATAACATAGAATATAAAATATATAGGTTTTGGAAATTAATATTTCAATTTATTTACAAGTTAAGACAGTAAAATATCTCTAACAGCATTGGTGGTTCACAGTTGTGCCAGTTATTGTCAGATGTTGTTATATATTTACTATAAATTATTATATTACAATGAGAATAATAAAACTAATTAGACAATCTCAGAAATGTATACCCTCAAGAGCACATACTTGTAAATATTTTTATGGGCAAGATAAAAGCATTTTGTCTCTTTTAGTTATAAGAATTCTGCATTGTGATGGTGGATGATCCCAACGGACACTTTTCAAAGTATAGTTCTAGACTCTAAATTTATTGACACTGTACGATTAATAAGGTAAACTGACACTATCTGCTCGTATACTGTTGATCTTCTATTATGCTCACAGCACTGACTCTACAAGATACAAAACTATTCATTTGTGCAGAATATTAGACACAATAACTACACGGACACAGTTACTTGATTTATAGAGTTATTTGTTCTTTTGTGACTTTTAATATGTGACTTGTGGAATTCCATGGTTATTTATTTTGTAGTTCTGTTTTTTACAACTCGACAAAATCAGTCTAATGTCTGCAAATCTAGTCTGGCAGTGACTATCTTGAAGAATTTATATTGCATTCAAGCAGAGCACAATCTAGCTAATATGTGCAATACATTTCTCTATTGCTGTAAATATTGTAAAATATCTACATAATGTCAGAGCGCAAATAGTTTTTCATGCACTTAAAGTTTCAGAAAAATTATTTATTTTAACAACCTCTTATGACAAAACAATTGTTTTCATTACTGGTAATTGTACAGTGTTAGTAAAGTGAATAATTACAAAATCATTACAGAAAAATGTCATTAAAGTAAAACACCAGGGGGTATATTTACTAAACTTCGATATTGAAAAAGTGGAGCTGTTGCCCATAGCAACCAATCAGATTCTAGCTATCATTTTTTAGAAAGTGCTAAACAAAAAATAGAGAGAATCTGATTGGATGCTATAGGCAACACGTGCACTTTTTCAAACCCGCAATTTAGTAAATTTACCCCCAGGAATCTATACTGAGACATATAAATGTTTTCTTTTCAAATTTTGCTCATTATTTTCTATTGGGTCAATGAAATAGAAGAATTGGTACATAGAAAGGAAAATTAACACCCAAATGGGGAACACATTATTAAAATAATATATATATATTTAGAATATGCAAAAAAGAAAATATATACAATTTTATTATGTGTGAAGATTAGTGGAGAAATATGAAACATATGAAGGAGGAAAGACATAAATGACTGTGATTTAAATAATTATAATACTCACTGAGGACATTTAGTTGGGTTCCACCTCAAAAAATATACCACAGTGCTTCAGACAAATACTAAAACTAGGCCTCCTGACCTAGTATACCTATGGCATTTCTAACAAAACGAGCCAAGCTAAAATTTGAAATAGACTAGTCTAAAATGTGTTCATGTCTGTCTTATCTATCCGCTGACTTCATCTCTATGGTGATCTATGCAATAACTTTATATAATGTACAATGTTATGATGTTGCTAAAGTAGAATCACACCTTGATAACATAAATTGGATTCTGGTTCAATCACTTGAAAAGCCCAACTATAACCTAAAATGTAATAAAATGTAAATGTATACCCTCAGGATGAGATATCTCTAAACATATATTTAACAGCAGTTAAAAGTCTTTTGCCCCATTATACCTGTTATAATTTTGCTTTGTAATGGTTGTTGGCTCCCAGTGACACTTGTCTAAATACAATTCTAGAAATTACTTCATACTGTAGTGTTAATAGGGTAAACTGGTACTATGTGGCCATATAGTCATGATCCAATATTATGCCCACAGCGCAGACTCTATTGCAATTAATTTTTTGGTAACAGCTAAATATCTCTCACAGTATTGGTGGTAAATAAATGTGGCATATTTAGTCGGTTGTTATAGTATACATACTATAAAATATTATCTTACAATGAAAATGATTATGACAGCCTTAGAAATGTATATCGTCAAGAAGAGATTTGAGTAAACATATTGTTGAACAGCAGTAAAAATATTTTTTCAACTTTTATATTTAATAATTTTTCTTTGTAATGGTTGAATGCTCCCTCTGACACTTGTCTAAATAGTACTCTAGACCCTAAACTCCTTGATACGGTATTGTTAATAAGGTAAATTGGTACTATTAGGTTATATAGTAATGATCCACTATTATGCTCAGGTTGCTGACACTACAAAAAAAAACCAACTCTCTCTTTCTGGAAATACCTAAATACAATAACTACACTGGCACAGGGACTGTATTTAAACTGTTACTTGTTGCAATGTGACACTGTAAAAAGTGTACTGTTCAGTTGTACTAGTATTCACTTTTTATTTGTGTTTTTGTTTTAGAATACTAGATAATTAGTATAATGTCTTTTTTTGGCAACATTGATGTAGAAGAATTAACAGAGAGCCCCTTTGAAAAACTGTATAATTAATTTCACTATAGCTGTAAATAATCTGAATTTTATAAATAATGTCAAGAGCAAATGCTTTTCAAACTTTTATAATTTCATAAAAATAAATTATTTTAAGAAACTCAACTAACATAGCAAATGATTTAAATATTGCTAGTTCTATAGTGTTAGGATGGAAAAATAATCACATTATCAACACAGACAAATGTAATTAGCGTGAGATATATTTACATTATCTTGAAAGACTTCATGTAATACCAAAGATTTATTTTTCTAACATTGCATGTTTTTTCGTTTGGGTCTATGAAATATAGAGATTAGTATACAGAATGTTAAAAGACATACAGAATTGTGAAAACATTTTTGAAAAAACTGATAATTTTAAAAGATTAATAAAACAAGATAGATCTAATTTAATGAGGTATGAAGAAATATGATATATATGAAGTAGTGAAGACATAATTGAATGTGATTTGGTAATTATAGTACTTACTTGGGACATTGAGTTGAGTTCCAGCTCCAAAAATCCACCACAGTGATACATAGCTGTACAAAAACTACAATGTCTTCTGTTCAAGGGCATATTCAATATTGCTGGAACTAGAGAAGCCAGTCTCAGATATGGGGATAACTGTTGGAGGTGTTAAACCATTGTACTGATAAACCTCAAAGATCATTTATTATAAACTTTGCCATCCCTCTCATAATGTATCTTTAGTAGGCCATTTTATATGGTTTATTCATTGGTGAATCAATCTAAGTGACTTGCTCAGTAATGATTGCACATGTTATGAATCAGTTTAACCCTCCGAAATTGAGTTTTTATGCATTCTTGAGGGAAGATTGAAAAAAACTGTTATCCATCTCCACATGTTATCAACCCAGTTTTAGACCATTATATCATCAGTTGACTGTATTTCTTTTAATAGCATGGGTGTAAATGTTATAAATCATTGTGTAATATTATGCTTAGAATTCCTTGTAGCTCATTGAGATAATTATTTACTGGAAATGCTATGGTGAGGGATAGGTTGGTGGTAGAGTCAGATTATCCCAATATCAGTGCCATGTACCCTTATGGCTTTATTACGTGAGGATACTCAATGTAACTGGAAAGGAATTGGTGAAACCAGTTACTTATGGATACCCTTTATTATTACCATGTAATCGTTTACATTTTCTAATGGATGTAATTCTTATTGTAATGTAAAGTTTGCTTTTTATGCAAAGAACAGGACCCACACATAGGAGCCAGCTCTGTGGGTGATTGAGCACCACAATATTTTCTTTTTTTAAAAAATGTAAAAGTTGTTTTTTTATGGACATGCACATAGCCTTTATCATTTGTATTATATATTCACCTTATAACATTGATTCTTTTGAGGTGAATGCTGAATAAAATGTTAGGATGCAGGATGTTTCCATTTTATGTGTAGACATTAGCCATCAATACCCCCCTATCTATGTATAGGTAATAGTTTAAGTGATGAATGTTTATGACCATAATATAGTGACAGTAAGCATATTGTAGTCTGATGGGCTATACTTAGAGATGTGATTTATTAAATGTTGCACAGAGTAATAACAGATACTTGATAAAGATAGAAATTTTTATTAAATGGCTCACAAAGACATTGTGAAAGAAAGCAAAATATGGCAATATGGCTATAGAAATTGTGCTAATGAGATCCGTTAAAGGGATTTGATCGAAGAGGAAAGTAAGAAAAATACAGAAAATGCAAGAATTCTAAATAAAAATTGTCTGTGAAAAAGGGACTATTTAATATATCAACTGCTTTAAGAGCCACAAACACATTTCATAATATTGTCCCCAAGTTGAACAGCTCAGGTCACTAGAGGATCAGGCAGAAGTGGAGGAGGAATGTTAAGCACACTCTGATCTCTTCAGTGTCTGGACAATGTCTTTGCCCTGATGGGTCACTTTGCAGGAGTATTTCTCATGTTTGATGTACTCAGAGGAGGGCAGAGTTAAGAAACTACTCTCCATGTACGTGTTGTCACTCTGCTTGCTGAGCGGCGAGATGTGGACTCCATTTGTCTGCTTCACCCCATCCACCTGCCACTCCACTGTCACACTCTTTGGGGTGAAATCATTTATAGCACAGAGGAGGGTGGCCTTGCCTGTCTTTAACTCTTCCTCAGATGGGGGGTAGATAGACACAGTGGGGGGCTTCACTTCACCGGCTGTTGAATTAGAGGAAAATGGACACGGTCAGAACTGGACATATAATCGGGAAATAAGTTTGAATATCTGCTTTAATGTTTATTACCTTAATTACCTTTGTGGTTTGTCACTTACACTTAAAAATGCAGAGATTAAACATTTTTTAGTGTAATAAAAAATTAGGTATTACAAGAATATAACATAGAATATAAAATATATAGGTTTTGGAAATTAATATTTCAATTTATTTACAAGTTAAGACAGTAAAATATCTCTAACAGCATTGGTGGTTCACAGTTGTGCCAGTTATTGTCAGATGTTGTTATATATTTACTATAAATTATTATATTACAATGAGAATAATAAAACTAGTTAGACAATCTCAGAAATGTATACCCTCAAGAGCACATACTTGTAAATATTTTTATGGGCAAGATAAAAGCATTTTGTCTCTTTTAGTTATAAGAATTCTGCATTGTGATGGTGGATGATCCCAACGGACACTTTTCAAAGTATAGTTCTAGACTCTAAATTTATTGACACTGTACGATTAATAAGGTAAACTGACACTATCTGCTCGTATACTGTTGATCTTCTATTATGCTCACAGCACTGACTCTACAAGATACAAAACTATTCATTTGTGCAGAATATTAGACACAATAACTACACGGACACAGTTACTTGATTTATAGAGTTATTTGTTCTTATGTGACTTTTAATATGTGACTTGTGGAATTCCATGGTTATTTATTTTGTAGTTCTGTTTTTTACAACTCGACAAAATCAGTCTAATGTCTGCAAATCCAGTCTGGCAGTGACTATCTTAAAGAATTTATATTGCATTCAAGCAGAGCACAATCTAGCTAATATGTGCAATACATTTCTCTATTGCTGTAAATATTGTAAAATATCTACATAATGTCAGAGCGCAAATAGTTTTTCATGCGCTTACAGTTTCAGAAAAATTATTTATTTTAACAACCTCTTCTGACATAACAATTGTTTTCATTACTGGTAATTGTACAGTGTTAGTAAAGTGAATAATTACAAAATCATTACAGAAAAATGTCATTAAAGTAAAACACCAAGGGGTATATTTACTAAACTTCGATATTGAAAAAGTGGAGCTGTTGCCCATAGCAACCAATCAGATTCTAGCTATCATTTTTTAGAAAGTGCTAAACAAAAAATAGAGAGAATCTGATTGGATGCTATAGGCAACACGTGCACTTTTTCAAACCCGCAATTTAGTAAATTTACCCCCAGGAATCTATACTGAGACATATAAATGTTTTCTTTTCAAAATTTTGCTCATTATTTTCTATTGGGTCAATGAAATAGAAGAATTGGTACATAGGAAAATTAACACCCAAATGGGGAACACATTATTAAAATAATATATATATATATTTAGAATATGCAAAAAAGAAAATATATACAATTTTATTATGTGTGAAGATTAGTGGAGAAATATGAAACATATGAAGGAGGAAAGACATAAATGACTGTGATTTAAATAATTATAATACTCACTGAGGACATTTAGTTGGGTTCCACCTCAAAAAATATACCACAGTGCTTCAGACAAATACTAAAACTAGGCCTCCTGACCTAGTATACCTATGGCATTTCTAACAAAACGAGCCAAGCTAAAATTTGAAATAGACTAGTCTAAAATGTGTTCATGTCTGTCTTATCTAACCGCTGACTTCATCTCTATGGTGATCTATGCAATAACTTTATATAATGTACAATGTTATGATGTTGCTAAAGTAGAATCACACCTTGATAACATAAATTGGATTCTGGTTCAATCACTTGAAAAGCCCAACTATAACCTAAAATGTAATAAAATGTAAATGTATACCCTCAGGATGAGATATCTCTAAACATATATTTAACAGCAGTTAAAAGTCTTTTGCCCCATTATACCTGTTATAATTTTGCTTTGTAATGGTTGTTGGCTCCCAGTGACACTTGTCTAAATACAATTCTAGAAATTACTTCATACAGTAGTGTTAATAGGGTAAACTGGTACTATGTGGCCATATAGTCATGATCCAATATTATGCCCACAGCGCAGACTCTATTGCAATTAATTTTTTGGTAACAGCTAAATATCTCTCACAGTATTGGTGGTAAATAAATGTGGCATATTTAGTCGGTTGTTATAGTATACATACTATAAAATATTATCTTACAATGAAAATGATTATGACAGCCTTAGAAATGTATATCATCAAGAAGAGATTTGAGTAAACATATTGTTGAACAGCAGTAAAAATATTTTATCAACTTTTATATTTAATATTTTTGCTTTATAATGGTTGAATGCTCCCTCTGACACTTGTCTAAATAGTATTCTAGACCCTAAACTCCTTGATACGGTATTGTGAATAAGGTAAATTGGCACTCTTGGGTTATATAGTAATCATCCACTATTATGCTCAGGTTACTGACACTACAAAAAAAACCCAACTCTCTCTTTCTGGAAATACCTAAATACAATAACTACACTGGCACAGGGACTGTATTTAAACTGTTACTTGTTGCAATGTGACACTGTAAAAAGTGTACTGTTCAGTTGTACTAGTATTCACTTTTTATTTGTGTTTTTGTTTTAGAATACTAGATAACTAGTGTAATGTCTTTTTTGGCAACATTGATGTAGAAGAATTAACAGAGAGCCCCTTTGAAAAACTGTATAATTAATTTCACTATAGCTGTAAATAATCTGAATTTTATAAATAATGTCAAGAGCAAATGCTTTTCAAACTTTTACAATTTCATAAAAATAAATTATTTTAAGAAACTCAACTAACATAGCAAATGATTTAAATATTGCTAGTTCTATAGTGTTAGGATGGAAAAATAATCACATTATCAACACAGACAAATGTAATTAGCGTGAGATATATTTACATTATCTTGAAAGACTTCATGTAATACCAAAGATTTATTTTTCTAACATTGCATGTTTTTTCGTTTGGGTCTATGAAATATAGAGATTAGTATACAGAATGTTAAAAGACATACAGAATTGTGAAAACATTTTTGAAAAAACTGATAATTTTAAAAGATTAATAAAACAAGATAGATCTAATTTAATGAGGTATGAAGAAATATGATATATATGAAGTAGTGAAGACATAATTGAATGTGATTTGGTAATTATAGTACTTACTTGGGACATTGAGTTGGGTTCCATCTCCAAAACTCCACCACAGTGATATATAGCTGTACAAAAACTACAATGTCTTCTGTTCAAGGGCATATTCAATATTGCTGGAACTAGAGAAGCCAGTCTCAGATATGGGGATAACTGTTGGAGGTGTTAAACCATTGTACTGATAAACCTCAAAGATCATTTATTATAAACTTTGCTATCCCTCTCATAATGTATCTTTAGTAGGCCATTTTATATGGTTTATTCATTGGTGAATCAATCTAAGTGACTTGCTCAGTAATGATTGCACATGTTATGAATCAGTTTAACCCTCCGAAATTTAGTTTTTATGCGTTCTTGGGGGAAGATTGAAAAAACTTGTTATCCATCTCCACATGTTATCAACCCAGTTTTAGACCATTATATCATCAATTGACTGTATTTCTTTTAATAGCATGGGTGTAAATGTTATAAATCATTGTGTAATATTATGCTTAGAATTCCTTGTAGCTCATTGAGATAATTATTTACTGGAAATGCTAAGGTGAGGGATAGGTTGGTGGTAGAGTCAGATTATCCCAATATCAGTGCCATGTACCCTTATGGCTTTATTACGTGAGGATACTCAATGTAACTGGAAAGGAATTGGTGAAACCAGTTACTTATGGATACCCTTTATTATTACCATGTAATGGTTTACATTTTCTAATGGATGTAATTCTTATTGTAATGTAAAGTTTGTTTTTTATGCAAAGAACAGGACCCACACATAGGAGCCAGCTCTGTGGGTGATTGAGCACCACAATATTTTCTTTTTTTTAAAAATGTAAAAGTTGTTTTTTTATGGGCATGCACATAGCCTTTATCATTTGTATTATATATTCACCTTATAACATTGATTCTTTTGAGGTGAATGCTGAATAAAATGTTAGGATGCAGGATGTTTCCATTTTATGTGTAGACATTAGCCATCAATACCCCCCTATCTATGTATAGGTAATAGTTTAAGTGATGAATGTTTATGACCATAATATAGTGACAGTAAGCATATTGTAGTCTGATAGGCTACACTTAGAGATGTGATTTATTATATGTTGCACTGAGTAATAACAGATACTTGATAAAGATGCAAATATTTATTGAATGGCTCACAAAGACATTGTGACAGAAAGCAAAATATGGCAATATGGCTATAGAAATTGTGCTAATGAGATCCATTAAAGAGATTTGATTGAAGAGGAAAGTAAGAAGAATACAGAAAATGCAAGAATTCTAAATAAAAATCGTCTGTGAAAAAGGGACTATTTAATATATCAACTGCTTTAAGAGCCACAAACACATTTCATAATATTGTCCCCAAGTTGATCAGCTCAGGTCACTAGAGGATCAGGCAGAAGAGGAGGAGGAATGTTAAGCACACTCTGATCTCTTCAGTGTCTGGACAATGTCTTTGCCCTGATGGGTCACTTTGCAGGTGTAATCCTCATGTTTGATGTACTCAGAGGAGGGCAGAGTGAAGAAACTAATCTTCGTGTACGTGTGGTCACTCTGCTTGCTGAGCGGCGAGATGTGGACTCCATTTGTCTGCTTCACCCCATCCATGTGCCACTCCACTGTCACAGTCTTTGGGTTGAAATCAGTTATAGCACAGAGGAGGGTGGCATTGTCTGTGTTTAACTCTTCCTCAGATGGGGGATAGATAGACACAGTGGGGGGCTTCACTTCACCGGCTGTTGGATTAGAGGAAAATGGACACTGTCAGAATTGGACATATAGTCGGAAAATAAGTTTGAATATCCGCTTTAATGTTTATTACTTTAATTACCTTTGTGGTTTGTCACACTTAAAAATCCAGAGAGTAACCATTTTTTAGTGTAATAAAAAATTAGGTATTACAAGAATATAACACAGATTATAAAATATATAGGTTTTGGAAATTAATATTTCAATTTATTTACATGGTAAGACAGTTAAATATCTCTAACAGCATTGGTGGTTAACAGTTGTGCCAGTTATGGTCAGATGTTGTTATATATTTACTATAAATTATTATATTACAATGAGAATAATAAAACTAAGTAGACAATCTCAGAAATGTATACCCTCAAGAGCACATACTTGTAAATATTTTTATATGGAAGATAAAAGCATTTTGTCTCTTTTAGTTATAAGAATTCTGCATTGTAATGGTGGATGATCCCAACGGACACTTTTCAAAGTATAGTTCTAGACCCTAAATTTATTGATACTGTACGATTAATAAGGTAAACTGACACTATCTGCTCGTATACTGTTGATCTTCTATTATGCTCACAGCACTGACTCTACAAGATACACAACAATTTATTTGTGCAGATTATTAGACACAATAACTACACTGACACAGTTACTTGATTTATAGAGTTATTTGTTCTTATGTGACTTTTAAAATGTGACTTGTGGAATTCCATGGTTATTTATTTTCTACTTCTGTTTTTTACAACTCGGCACAATCAGTCTAATGTCTGCAAATCCAGTCTGGCAGTGACTATCTTGAAGAATTTATATTGCATTCAAGCAGAGCATAGTCTAGCTAATATGTGCAATACATTTCTCTATAGCTGCAAATATTGTAAAATATCTACATAATGTCAGAGCGCAAATAGTTTTTCATGCACTTACAGTTTCAGAAAAATTATTTATTTTAAGAAACTCAACTGACATAACAATTGTTTTCACTACTGGTAATTGTACAGTGTTAGTAAAGTGAACAATTAGAAATTCAATACAGAAAAATGTAATTAGTATATTTACTAAACTTTGATTTTGAAAAGAAAAAGTGGAGCTGTTGCCTATAGCAACCAATCAGATTGTAGCTATCATTTTGTAGAAAGTAGTAAATTAAATATAGAGAGAATCTGATTGGATGCTATAGACAACATCTGCACTTTTTCAAACCTGCAGTTTAGTAAATATACCCCCAGGAATCTATAATGAAATATATAAATGTTTTCTTTTCAAAATTTTGCTCATTATGTTCTATTGGGTCAATGAAATAGAGAAATTAGTACATAGAAAGGAAAATAACACCCACATGGGGAACACATTATTAAAAATGATATACATATTTAGAATAATAAAAAAAATTATATTTTCTTTTTTGCATATGTGTGAAGATTAGTGGAGAAATATAAAACAAATAAGGGAGGAAAGATATAAATGACTGTGATTTGAATAATTATAATACTCACTGAGGACATCCATTTGGGTTCCCACTCCAAATATATACCACAGTGCTTCAAAGTAATACAAAAACTAAGCCTCCTGACCTAGTATACCTATGGCATTTCTGACACAGCGAGCCAAGCTAAAATTTGGAATAGACTAATCTAAAATGTGTTCATGTCTGTCTTATCTAACCGCTGACTTCATCTCTATGGTGATCTATGCAATAACTTTATTTAATGTACAATGTTATGATGTTGCTAAAGTAGAATCACACCTTGATAACATAAACTGGATTCTGGTTCAATCACTTGAAAAGCCCAACTATTAACTAAAGTGTAATAAAATGTAAATGTATACACTCAGGATGAAATATCTCTAAACATATATTTAACAGCAGTTAAAAGTCTTTTGCCCCATTATACCTGTTATAATTTTGTTTTGTAATGGTTGATGGCTCCCAGTGACACTTGTGTAAATACAATTCTAGAAATTACTTCATACAGTAGTGTTAATAGGGTAAACTGGCCCTATGTGGTCATATAGTAATGATCCAATATTATGCCCACTGCGCTGACTCTATTGCAATTAATTTACATGGTAACAGCTAAATATCTCTCACAGTATTGGTGGTAAATAAATGTGGCATTTTTAGTCAGTTGTTATAGTATACGTACTATAAAATATTATCTTACAATGAAAATTATTATGACAGCCTTAGAAATGTATATCGTCAAGAACAGATTTGAGTAAACCTATTGTTGAACAGCAGTAAAAATATTTTATCAACTTTTATATTTAATAATTTTTCTTTGTAATGGTTGAATGCTCCCTCTGACACTTGTCTAAATAGTACTCTAGACCCTAAACTCCTTGATACGGTATTGTTAATAAGGTAAATTGGCACTCTTGGGTTATATAGTAATCATCCACTATTATGCTCAGGTTACAGACACTACAAAAAAAAACCAACTCTCTCTTTCTGGAAATACCTGGACACAATAAGTACACTGCCTCAGGGACTGTATTTAAACTGGTACTTGTTGTAATGTGACACTGTAAAAAGTGTACTGTTCAGTTGTAGTAGTCGTCACTTTTTATTTGTGTTTTTGTTTTAGAATACACAAATAGTGTAATGTCTTTTATTGGCAATGTTGATGTAGAAGGATTAACAGAGAGCACCTTTGAAAAACTGTATAATTAATTTCACTATAGCTGGAAATAATCTGAATTGTATAAATAATGTCAAATAGCAAATGCTTTTCAAACTTTTACAATTTCATAAAAATAATTTATTTTAAGAAACTCAGCTAACATAGCAAATTATTTAAATATTGCTAATTTTATAGTGTTAGGATGGAAAAATAATCACATTATCAACACAGAAAAATGTAATTAGCGTGAGATATATTTACAATATCTTGAAAGACTAGCAGAGATTTATTTTTCTAACATTGCATGTTTTTTCTTTTGGGTCTATGCAGTAAAGAGATTAGTATACAGAATGCTAAATGACATACATTTATTTTATTACATTGTAATAAAAATGTTTCTGTAAGTCTGTCAGCAATCCAATCCTAAGATAATATATATTTCTATGACACCAAGTTTAATCAGAACATTCAGTCCTACCTCCATGTCCCTTTCAAGTTGCTCAGAATTCCCCACATGACCCCACATGTCACTCAGACCTTCCCACACATATATATTACTATACTATATATTACTGTGTGTATTGTAAAGTGCTGCTGAGTTCGGTGGTGCTAAATAAATAAATAAATAAATATTAATAATACAAATATATATTATTTTTAGCTCCTAAGATAGAATATTTTTATTATTTTTTACCTATATAATACAAGCAGAATTGGTTTAGAAATCAGTGACATTTAAGCTGATGTTGGGACATGTTAGCACATTATCTAACAATAAAGATTACTAGACCTATCTGTACTCCCTTTTATATGGAAACCCTGGTGATGACCTCATCAAGACTTCTGAGACAAGAGGAGGGAGTGATGATTTGCCTGCATAGTGTTTTCTATTAAATATTTAGTAGGAGGGGTCTAATAGCCAACAACCACTTGTTATGGTTCCTTAATGTTATACATGGTCAGTGAGTATGTAATTTTCATAACCAATAAAATATATGTAATGCAGAGACAGAACTAGCGAGCTGTGAGCCCTGGTACAGTAAAACAGACAGGAGAGACCCAGGGCCCACAGCACACTAGTTCCCTGTGCAGTGGGCCCTATTGTCTCAATGGACCCTGTTGCACCCCATACCTGCTGCATCAATGGTAGTTCCGCCATTGATGCAATGCACTTTCATCTGAACAAAATACATTGCAGAGCCCACTGTGATGACTAGTCTTCAATGTTACACCTCTGTACTGTCCAAAATACATTGCATACTCATTGCATACTTTATCTGCTTTCCAGTATACAATCCACAGATCATCCCTGATATTCAATATGCAACCTAAAGTCCCTTCTTTTGTCCGGTATATATTGCAGAGCCACAAATGTTGTCCAGTAATACCATTGAAATACTAAATCTGATGTCAAGTATGCTATCCAGATCCCTGTTTGGATGTGTTGTATAGAAAGCCAAACTCCCTCTGAACAGATGTCACTCACCTTAGCAAAGCATGATAGTAATGCAGTGTGGAATTTGGATATAAAATGTGACAATGGCTGCTGGAAAATTCAATGAGGTAAAGCGGATAAGGCATCACATGTCCCGCCCTGTACTACTCTGTGTCACAGCTAATTCCATGCAGCCCAGAGCTATGAAAAAAAAATCTTAAACATGACAAAAATGTCTAAATGTCTAAAATGAGAATGAGAGTGGATTTTACTAAAGTTTGTTACTGATGGGTGGATATAAGTTAAGGGATTTGGGCACCAACAGCGATGTACAGTAACATAGTATCATATTTTACACATATTTGGTCCATTAAATATATTAATTAATATTATTGTAGACAATTTCAACTTTGCTTCTTACCTTGATTATGACCTGCTGTAGCTAGTATCACTCAATCCTTATCACGGTACAGTACATCCTTTGTGTGGTCCTTTGCAACACAATTGTAACTGCTTAAAGAATATCAAGTTTGGACATAGTTTATTATTAATCCATAGAATAGAAGTCCCAGGCCAGCTTCTGATGTCAGTTGAAAAGAAGTAAAATTAATACTTCAGTCCTCACGGTTGATACACATTTCCCTTTGTGTAGATTAGCTGTCAGTGATTGACAGACAGAACACTCCTAGAGATATGGAGCTGACAGCTGTAACTGACAGATACAGTAGTTATGCACCATTAGCAGAGCAGTCATATGAAGAGGATCTGTCTGAGCAATATGGATGGCTTTACATTGCTGTCAGAGGTTTGGTAAATGTTGTTATTTTCTCCTGCACAATTCCCATCCAATAGCACACAGAGCTGTGGGATGGCGTCCTGCACACCTTCAGCTGTACTTGCTGGCTAAAATGTATTTTCTAGCATAAGGCAGAGGAAGATTTAGTATTAGCCGGAGCAGATCTGTGCTTAGGGGTGGCAGAGACAGATTGGCATTTCTCTCCCAGTATCTACATCAAATTTTCTTCCTTTTACTAGTAAACACATGTGAATAAAGGGAATGAGAAAAATAAAATGATGTGAGTTAATATGAGTGTTATTATTTTCTGCTAAGGGAAAGGACTGGCAAAGAGAATTTCTGTGAAAAAGAGGTGTGGCTATTGGATGGTAAAATACAGTGGAGGGCAACCCAATATACTTCCCGCGGCCCTCTAGCCTTCAAGAGGGCAAGGGCAGCACTTCCACACTCCCATATTACTCATCCCAATATGAACCTCCATGCCCACCTCCTCTAATATTCCACCACATGCTACTCAGATCTGCCCACATGCCCCTCACTTTTCCACTTTTCAACCTTTAATTGGTGCTAGGATCAGACATAAGTTGAATGCCAATAGAACATTTTTACAAAAGTATTATCTGTGCAGCTAAAACAATTGGGATATTGTCTTTGTCAACTAATATGCACTTTCTAAACCGAAGCTGTTGTTGAAACACATTGGGCCTGATACTCAGTCGGATTCATATGCATTACATTTGAAAAAAAACTGCACGTAAAAAAAAATAGTGTGTTTAAGCTCATATGGGCAGGGCCACCTTAACTACTTTATGGGCCCCCGGGCAATGCAGTGTACCGGGCCCCTAAAAAATAAATAAATATATATATATATATATATATATATATATATATAGTGTGTGTGTGGGTGTAAAAAAAATATATATAATCACTTTTTTTTACACACATTATATATATATATATATATATATATATATATATATAGGGGCCCCCTTAACTTACCTTAAGTCCGATCCTCTTCTTTTTTCCGTGCCGCTGAGTCTCTTCTGCCCTCTTCCGTGCTGTGGTTGCAGTGAATGCTGGGCGTGACATCATGCCCAGCATTCACTGCGAGCACAGCATGGAAGAGGGGACCAGGTAGGGAGCCGGATCACCGCTGATGTGACCGCAAGGTAAGTATTTTGGCTAAGACATAAACATTGCAAGATGAGTCCAGATCAGCACCAGTAGCATATTCACAAGGTTTATGTCAGGTATACGGCAGATACACTTACCCCTAAATCCACCCTGAAAGTACAGGTGCATGTAGCATTAAGTACGCTTGAATAAGAATGTAACACGGCGTTCAAAACCCAGATGACTGATAAATATCAGTGGTAAAAAACATCTCACAGGTCACCACATTAAATGCATAAAACGTGTATTAAGCTTAACAATTCAGCTGGCGATCTGTGACAAATTCACAGATCACCGGCTGAATCGCTAAGCTTAATTAATGAGCCAATGAATGCACAGTTTAAAAAGGATATCGGCCACTACGGAGTCATTTTATTTTTCCCTCTAAAGAAGTTACATTGTAATGAAACGCGTTAGCAAGTTTTATGATATTCAGTTTGAACCTTTTAGCTGATCTTGCATGACTTCCATCCGGCTATATCCCTTTACCACCAATGCTGTATGCTCAAAATTCAAGATTTCACCAATCATTACCGTGAGTGACGGACATCTACTATCATCATGAGATCCTCTATATTTACCTATCCAGCCATCTTTCCATGTTGTTACGTATCCGAGAGTGCCGGCCAGACAGCTTCACAGTGCCGACGGGCTCACAATATTGTAGTCTTTGGTGATCAGAGCTGGTGTGGCTCCCAGAGATCGGGTCTCCAGTTTCAAGGCAGCAACCAATTCTCATTATCAATACGGATTTCTGCTAGCTCTATTTGAGTGATCTCACGGACACTTTGCATTGTTCGCACTACAGTTTTGTGGATACTTATATTTTACTACACTGAACGGATGCTTATGGAGTAGTGCTAAGACCAGCACACATATATATGTGGAAGAAATTGTACGACTTCTATGACCTTGTATCATTTGCCAGAGATTTTTTGAATTCTACCAGCACTTATATGTGGGTGCTGATTGAAACTGTTCACATAACTAATTTTACTCTCAGTAAAAGGTGTGACTGATCCGTTGCAATAAGTGTATATTATTTATCAGACACGGTATCCGTTCCATATTGAAATATTTAGTCCCTGAGGACTAGTTACAGTGCTCTTCAGGTATTATAGCTATTGTTCTGTTAATGTGCGTATCGTCGCTAACCAATAACGATTGTCGAACCTCGATTTGTGTTTCCAAAGCACAAAGATTTATTCGCAATAAGTGGAAAAATATGCTCAAGCGAAGTAATAGTAAATACAGCCGTTACTTATCGCAGGCGCTCTGGATCCAGTGCAGTCATTCAATCCTGAAGTCTGGGGACAAGATGTCTGCACTCTGGATCACAAGCTGCTGCTTATATACACAATCAAATACAGTAATACAATGAAGATGGTATGGCTTGCATCTATTGGTCCTGGTCTCAGGAATGTCCAAGGGGTCGTCAATCATTGGCTGGTTCATCCTAAGGAATCCAAAGGAGGGGGTCATCTCTGCAGGGGGTATGCTCTGCTCTTCCCGCCAGGATTCCTTAGTCTTAAGTAGTTCATAATTCCCTATCATTCATAACTTGCGTATGCACTCTGCGATTCCCTCGCAGAGTGAACCAAACAGTAGGATATGTAACAAGGTTCATTATGATACCACTCATGATGTTATTCCTTTAACCCGTTCCGTGTATTTCACTAATATGCATGTAACTCTGATATAACATATAAATACTACTATATTTCGACATAACTGACTATGTGTTGCAACTACCATTAATGTGTACTATTTTATAAGTATGCGTGTTTGTGCGAATGTATGGTAAAAGACCAATTACTGTTGCTGCCACGTGTAGTGGATGCGTACGCCCTTTCACGCCGTAGCGTGCCCTTGTACGTCGATGCGTACCGTACGCATCTTTTCAAACAAAGACAACCAAGTTTGCTAGACTTTAATTGAAATGACTTTATCCAATTTGCTGACTTCGACAGCTCCACCCTTTGATAGTGTAATAAACTATCACCCAATCACCGCTTCAAGTTCAGGATTATACAATACTTCTTCACAGACCATGATCTCAGTATCTGGTACCACCCTTTCAGTCTCTTTCTCAGTGTTACTCCCATGAGACCGTTTTCCACACTTCAACACAGTAGGAACACATTTGACAACTAAACCAATTGCTAAGATGACACCCAGTATAAGGAGAAGGAGCTTACCTACACTAGCAACCATTTCCTGTACCCACTCCCCCAGACCGGAGAACCATTTTGCTGGGTTCAACCATGAGAACCAACCCGCCACCTTTTCCCCGACCTCATATAACGAAGAATTATGGCTCTTTCGAAATTCCCATTTCAGCTGCAAAATTTCATCCATCTTCCGGTCTATAACCTCTTTAGGGTCTTCCGTATTATTAGTAATGTATGTGCAACATTTGACACCGAACTGGGTGGCCAGTGTCACACAGTACCCACCAGTAATAGAGGTGAGATAATTTAGTACCAGTCTATGTTGCACCAACTCCTTTTTGTACGCTTGTAGCTCCCTTCCAGTATACCTGAAAGTGTCATCATACATCTCGGTGATATTATCTATTAATTTAGCTAGGTCTTGGATATATTTAAAGTTTAATGTTCCCCGAGCGGTCCTGGTGAGATCTAGAGCAACCATAACTTGGAAACCAGCAGTTTCACTAATCAATTTTGTAGCTATGGGTTCCTCACCAGGAATCATATTTCTCTTGCCACGGTGTTCATACTGTGTGTGTATGTATGGTGGTGATGTAGTCTTGTGAATATATACCATTTCTTCATGAGTAATAGTCATGATTTCAGGAACCAGTTTAGCTATGAAACACAAGCCCTTGGAACTCGGAGTCACCCAGGAATAAGCTTTCCTTCCACAAACAAAATACACATCATCAGGGAGAACATAAGGAACAGTATGCCCATGAATTATATCACACAGAGTTTTGATAAAACTACCCATGCCTAGTGTCTCCATCTGCTCTAGACACGTGTCGGCATTTATGATATTTTCACATTTATCTGTAGAGACTTTTCCAATAGATACCTTCTTATGTTTGGTTATACGCCCTAACTTGTGACTTCCATCAGCATTCCTGCCTAGTAGTGACCTTGTGAGTCTCTCTCTAAAATGAGTGTGGCGAGCCATTGTCTGATCTGATAGGTCAGCCTCCCAATTCTCCAGGCACTTTGCATGAGATATGTTTAGGCACAGCAAAGATCTGCCTATGGAGTATTGTCGAAGCGTCAGACTAGGGGACCTAGTGTTATTGTACCTCCCTTCTATGGGCCTCCCACCCCTTAATTCGAGTACTTCGGATATGTTTAGCGGGAATGGCACTAGTCCTATGTTATGCTGCCCTTGAGGAACGTGAGAGCACACCCAACATTCAGTTTGGTTTAGCACCTTACCCACCAGGGAGTGATAATCCTCCAAAGGATGCCCGCCTATATTCAGAGTACTGGGGGACTGGCATCGTTGGATGCATCTCTCGTCAACTAGGGAGTTGCAGAACTTGCAGATACAATACTCATCAGACAATAGCCCCTCACACTGCCTCCGAGTTCCTGAGCTAGCAGACCTTTTCATAACCCCTGGACCAAGTTTGATAATGGGCTGCTCAGGATATCCTATTAACTTTTCTTCGGCCTCTATTTCATCCGTATCACTCCCAGAACTCTCCTCCGTCCTCCATCCTCCTTCACAAAAATAGAATGTCCTAGAAAAAGTAAAAACAAGGAAAATCCTGGAACAAAAGAAAAACAAAAACCGCCACTCCATCGCTGGAAAGATAGTTCTGAGGCAACGTCTCTGGTTCAGGTGTCTCAACTGCAGGCTTTAGGTCTCCCGGAACAGGCTCACAAGTGACAGCTCTATGTCGTCGGTCTGAGTCTTGTCTTGCACTTTCTCCGGATTATGGACTCTCCTGCAGTGGGTGGAATGGACCCAAGTGTCTCTCTCTGCAACCTTCAGTGATGTAGTACTGGTCAGCAGCACTTGGTACGGGCCTTCCCAACGGTCTGTTAAACAACCTGAACGTAAGAAATTGCGGATCATAACATAGTCTCCAGGTTCAACATCATGACAGTTCGTCTCTGGCATACCAGATGACAGCATTTTTAGTTTTTGTTGTTGTTGTTTCAGCTGTCTACTCATTCTTATAAGATATTGTACAGTCACTTCATTATTACACTTTAAGTCGTCTTGTGGACTCACGATCAAATGAGGTTGTCGTCCGAACAGTATCTCAAAGGGGGACAGATTAAGAGGAGGTCTAGGAGTGGTTCGAATGCTGTGGAGGACCAACGGCAAAGCCTCAGGCCATGCCAACCCAGTTTCAGCCATTATCTTACCTAGTTTGTTCTTTATAGTACCATTTGCTCTCTCCACCTTACCACTGGCTTGTGGTCGGTAAGGAGTGTGAAGTCTGCTACTGATTCCCATGAGTTTACACATATTTTGGAAGACATCACCAGTAAAATGGGTACCCCTATCACTTTCAATGATTCTAGGGATACCGAACCTACACACAAAGTCTTGTACAATTTTCTTTGCAGTGAACACAGCAGTATTAGTGGCTGCCGGATATGCTTCTACCCAACCGGAAAACACATCAATACACACTAACACATACTTTAGATTCCTGCACGGTGGTAGTTGGATATAGTCAATTTGTATTACCTGAAAAGGTCCGTCTGTAGGAGGGATGTGGGATGGCTCAGTTGGAATAGTTTTCCCAACATTTTTCCTCAAACAAGTAAGACATGACATTGCTTTCTTACCAGCTTGAGAGGAAAATCCGGGAGCACACCAGTATGCTCTCACCAGTTTGCACATACCTTCTTTACCCAGGTGAGTCAGGCCGTGTGCTGCTTCAGCCAGGCTTGGATAGTATGTTCGGGGAGCTACAGGCTTACCTTGTCCATCCCTCCAGAGTCCTGAGGACTCTTGACCACATCCCTTCGCCTTCCAGTCGGCCTTCTCCTGCAGGGAACACAAATCTTGCATTTCAATTAATTTCTGCGTGTCTAATGTCTGAAAAACCATCATAGTCTCGGTCGATACAATCATAGGTTGCCCTGCTGCCCATTTAGCAGCTTCGTCTGCCCTGTTGTTGCCCAATGACACTGGGTCTTCTTCAAAGGTATGGGCTTTGCACTTTATGACGGCTACTGTTCTGGGTAACTGTATCGCTGTCAGAAGTCCTTTTATGTGTTGTGAGTGTGCCACTGGTGTACCTGCTGCTGTCGTAAAGTTTCTAAGACGCCAAAGGGCCCCAAAATCGTGCACTACCCCGAAGGCGTACCTAGAGTCAGTATATATATTGGCTGATTTACCCTCTGCCAGTTGACACGCTCTCTTTAGTGCTACTAGTTCCGCCACCTGGGCTGAGTGAGGTGGACCAAGGGGTTCAGCTTCTACCACATCCTGATCGTCTACAACAGCGTAACCAGTACATAGCTCTCCTGTCTCTGTCTGTCTATGGCAACTTCCGTCTGTATAAAACGTAAAATCTACATTTTCTAAGGGGGTGTCACGTATGTCGGGTCTTGCAGTAAAGGTCTGATTCAGGTGTTCCATACAGTCATGCGTGTCAGTATTCTTGCCTAACTCATCATCAACCAGGGTCTCCTCACCTCCCACCCTTTGTGTCTCTTGAGACACATACGGAAGGTATGTAGCTGGATTTAGGGTGCTACATCGTTTGATGGTGATGTTTGAGGGTGCCATCAGGGCTAGTTCCCACTTTGTGAATCTAGCTGAAGAAACATGTCTGGTTTGGGCTGAATTTAACAGAGCTGATACAGCATGGGGTGTATAGATGGTTGAATTATGTCCTAATACTACATCCTCGCTCTTACTTACTAGAAGGGCCGTTGCTGCTACACTTCTGAGACATGTTGGGAGTGACCTTGCCACATTGTCTAATTGTGCACTGTAGTATGCTACCGGTCTACTAGCGTCACCATGTTTCTGTACGAGGACACCTGCTGCACAGCCATCAGCTTCTGTACAAAATAGCTCAAAAGGCTTTTCATAATCAGGTATTCCCAATGCAGGTGCTCTTGTCAGACTATCTTTAAGGTTAAAGAACGCTTGCTCTGACTCTTCTGTGTGTACGACACGTTCTGGTTTTGAGGAAGAGACTAGCTCCTGCAATGGTAATGCCAGAATAGAAAAACCTGGGATCCATGACCTACAGTATCCACACATCCCCAAGAAAGTACGAATCTGCTTCTGGCTCTGTGGCAGGGTCATGTGTTGTATGGCCTCAATTCTGTCGGTTGTCAGGTGTCTTAGCCCTTCAGTGAGGCAATGTCCTAAGTATTTGACCTTAGTCTGACATGGTTGTAATTTATCCTTTGCCACCTTGTGCCCTGTTTGTGAAAGATGAAGCAACAACAATTTAGTATCATGTAAACATGACATAAAAGAATCAGAGCACAACAACAAATCGTCCACATATTGAATTAGAACAGACCCATTGTGGGGTTGAAAGGATTGCAAACAGTCATGTAAGTCTTGGGAGAAAATACTGGGGCTGTCAATGAACCCCTGGGGTAGTCTGGTCCATGTGTATTGCACTCCCCTGTAGGAGAATGCAAAAAGGTATTGGCAGTCAGGGTGAAGAGGGACTGAAAAGAAAGCAGAACATAGATTAATGACAGTAAAATGACTGGCAGACGGTGGAATCTGCATGAGGATGACAGCTGGATTCGGCACTATGGGGAATTGGCTCTCAACAACTTTGTTAATTCCCCTTAAGTCCTGGACTAATCTATAGCCCCCCCCCCCCCACTCTTCTTCACAGGGAAAATGGGACTATTTGCTGTACTGGCTGTACGAATTAAAATCCCTTGTTGTAACAGCCTCTCAATAACAGGATATACCCCTAGTTCCACCTCCGGTTTTAATGGATACTGTGGGATTTTTGGAGCTATCCTACCACTTTTTAGATTGACCACCACAGGGGCTACGCTTGCCATCAGTCCAGTGTCCTGTCCATCTCTGGTCCATAGGGAACCTGGTATTTCCAGCAACATCCCATTTACTTGAGATGGACTTTGTTCTATAACGGGAGAGTGTAACATTAACCTTTGAGGGGTGTCCAATATGTCCTGTACCTCATGTGCAACCTTCTCGGGTATATCTAGGAACACACCATCTGAAGTACAGTATATGACACATCCCATTTTACATAACAAGTCTCTCCCTAGCAAGTTAGTAGGAGCCGCTGCAGCCAAGAGAAACAAATGCTTAGTATGCAGAGGCCCGATAGTAACTTCGGCGGGTTTAGTTAGAGGATAATGTAACACTTTTCCCGTCACCCCCATAGCTGGAATAGTTTTGCTGGTCACCTGTAGATTTAAAGGAGAGGTTATCACAGATCGGGCCGCCCCTGTATCTACAAGAAAAGTTTGTTTCCTGCCAGCTATGTCAACTATCATTGTTGGTTCTTCACCCTGACTCTCAGTTAACCTCACTGGCTGTAGACTACAGGTATGACCTGACCCCTAGCGCTGACTATTGATTTCCCGCGCAGCATTTGCTGCCGTAATATGCGCGGGTAAATGTGAGTCTTCTAGTCTATGTGAATCCTTTCTTGGAGGATATCTATGTGACCCACCCCTATGTGTATTGAGTCTTTCTTTATTACAATCTCTCCTGTAATGTCCTTCCTCGTTACAGTTGAAACACCTGATCACTTTAGGTTTCCTGTTATAAGGGTTTTATGCTGGTGGTCGTGTGTGCACCCCTTCTAGAGCCTGTATACTTACCGTCATTAACTTATCACTTTTCTCTTCCCTTTTTCTAAAAAGGTTCTTGTCATGCTCCACAGCAGACTCCCTAAGGAAGTCTACCGTGACGCCTCTCCAATTAGGTAGTGTGGTTTGTACTCTCGTTTTTAAATTTTCCCTAAGGCCATCCATCAGTACCCCTACAGCTACCTCTCTGTGATGTGGGTCCTCACTTATGTTGGATATCCCAGTAAATCGTGCGATCGCTGTTATAGCTCTAGCAAAGTAATCTGAGGCAGTTTCACTATCCTTTTGTTTAATGGTGAAAATCTTACTCCAATTTACCACTACTGGAAAACAGATGGCTAAGTGTTTGACAATTTGTTCTATATTCCGTTGGTTAATCTCATCAGTCAAGGTGTCATCTTCCTCCAACAAACAATCTCCAATAAATTTTTGTATGTTAGTATTGGGAGGAAGACACGCCCTCAACACTACCCGCCAATCCTTACTGGTTGGTTCGTGAGCATTCCCTAAGTCTTTAACAAATTTCTGACATTTAGCTAACTCCTTTCTAGGGTCCGGGAATTCAGTCATAATGGAATGTAATTCTGATCTAGTCCAGGGACAATGCATTGTAACATTTCTTAAAGGAACTACACCATCCTTATCTGGTTTCCCATTGGGAACCGATATTGTGCGGACCGGGAACACACCCTCTGGTACACTAACTTCAGGGGACGCTACAGAATTTACAGGCCCTAGATTTAGAACACTTTCACTCCTAGTGATCACGCTACTCTCACCTATCTCAGCCATTTTCTCATACTTGCGCTGAGCCTCTAGTACATTAACAGCATGGGCAATGGCCGAAATCACAGTGGGTTCATCTTCAGATACACTTGATTGAAACGGATTTAAAACAGGGTACAACTTAGTAATTTTTCTATTTTCAGTTTTAACAACGGCTGTACTTACCCCTCCCGCCACATAAGGTGGCGGGGGCGCGCTTGCGCTGAGTTCGCCACGCTTCTCAATGGTTACATCCGCCTCGCGCGCGCTTTTCGCCACGCCTATTTCCGGTTTGCATTCGCTGCTCTGCCACGTGTTACCTTCCATTTGCCACAATTTTAAACAATCATTATATCTATTTCTCTTTTTCGTTGACTTGATCAACCATATTTTATCTTTTACAGTATTTAGTACCTCTGCATTAAAACTCCCTATTGTTGGGAAAGGCCCATCACAAGCTTTGGTCATCCCGACCCACGTGTCACAATACACAGTTGCATATGCACCATATTTCTTACACATGAGAAACCTCGCTGAACCAATAGGGCCTTCCTTAGGCAGTACACTGACCATCTCTAGCGTATGCTTAGCACTCATGTTGAACAATATACCTTCTACCCGGACCACAGACACACCGCAATGCTCTGTTCTTTCCGGCCAAATGTGAAATACAGACACACCGCAATGCTCTGTTCTTTCCACCTAATAATTTCAACTATGTTGCTATACTCACCGCTAGAGATCTATAATGCTCGGTGAACGTATTTCCTTTAGCCGCGCTCACTCGCTTTTCTCGCCCCTGGCGAGGGTCCCTAATACAGAAATATCACTGTGGGCCCCAAGGGCTATCAGCTCCTCGATACCCTGCCTCAACCACAAAAATCTGCTGAGTTTATTATCGCTGGGAGCGCAAGTTAATACAATCAACCTGCCTTTCCAGTATAATTCCTCCTAGCTGCTTCACCAATTCGCACTAACGGTGCGACCGGATCACACTGCCTACCAATACTAATTATTAGCAAACCTTGCGATCTATTGGTAGCGCTTTGCGAAAACCCAGTTTTCGCATTCGGTATACCTGCCCTGTATACCGTCCTTCAGTTGGGCAATCCGCCTCGTCAGACAGCAACTGAGCACCTCAACAATAAAACAGTGTATCTACGTTACAACATCACACACTATACACCTTTTCTGCGCAGAAAATCAAAAGTTCCCAACAATAGTAATAATGTCTCAGAGGCTTTCACAAGTAATTATACTATGCATGTATAATAACTATCAAAACGATTGTTTAACCACGTGGCAAGTTTACCGGAAGTTCGCGTACGCAGCAGGAAGTACACATACACTAAACAATGCAATACAGTTAAAACGCACAATGACAGAAAAAAGAAACAGTTTTCTCTTTTGTCCCTAGGTTCTAGTTAGCGTGCCCTAGATAATGCAAAACGGACATTCGGTTTCGCAACACAGAGTAAAATTCAGGTTTTGAACACCATGCGTTCTTACCCGTTTATGACGCGTCTCCACCCTTTGTTGAGGAACCGAAATCCGTTGGTCTTGCGTATCATCGGTAACGAAACCTCCAAAGCTCACGAGCCCCCAAATTGTTAATGTGCGTATCGTCGCTAACCAATAACGATTGTCGAACCTCGATTTGTGTTTCCAAAGCACAAAGATTTATTCGCAATAAGTGGAAAAATATGCTTAAGCGAAGTAATAGTAAATACAGCCATTACTTATCGCAGGCGCTCTGGATCCAGTGCAGTCATTCAATCCTGAAGTCTGGGGACAAGATGTCTGCACTCTGGATCACAAGCTGCTGCTTATATACACAATCAAATACAGTAATACAATGAAGATGGTATAGCTTGCATCTATTGGTCCGGGTCTCAGGAATGTCCAAGGGGTCGTCAATCATTGGCTGGTTCATCCTAAGGAATCCAAAGGAGGGGGTCATCTCTGCAGGGGGTATGCTCTGCTCTTCCCGCCAGGATTCCTTAGTCTTAAGTAGTTCATAATTCCCTATCATTCATAACTTGCGTATGCACTCTGCGATTCCCTCGCAGAGTGAACCAAACAGTAGGATATGTAACAAGGTTCATTATGATACCACTCATGAGGTTATTCCTTTAACCCGTTCCGTGTATTTCACTAATATGCATGTAACTCTGATATAACATATAAATACTACTATATTTCGACATAACTGACTATGTGTTGCAACTACCATTAATGTGTACTATTTTATAAGTATGCGTGTTTGTGCGAATGTATGGTAAAAGACCAATTACTGTTGCTGCCACGTGTAGTGGATGCGTACACCCTTTCACGCCGTAGCGTGCCCTTGTACGTCGATGCGTACCGTACGCATCTTTTCAAACAAAGACAACCAAGTTTGCTAGACTTTAATTGAAATGACTTTATCCAATTTGCTGACTTCGACAGCTCCTAAGGTTCAACTCTACCAGCTTCATTTGTTTTTTAGTCTAGTACTCGTGTGCTTAATTGATATTGATGATTTGTATATTTATTGTGTTTATATATAAGAAATGTTTTATGCCTTTCATTTTGTGATCTGTGAGATATTTTTACCACTGATATATATAAGTCATCTTGGTTATGAGTGCTGTGTTGCATTGTTATTCTTGGTTATTTATTTTGAAGGTTGGCAACCTCCAGTTTCTACAACTGCTTGACCCAGATTGATATATTGATTGTCACTATATATTTTGGCGCCATATAGAAGGTTATTTGCTTTTATAAAGTACGCTTGGTTGCAAATGTACAGTGCAGCATATCCCATATTTCTGAATAAATACTGCTCACAATTAACAAGGACCTCTTACATCAGTGATCTGCAACCTAATACACTTCAGAAGGACGGGCGGCCCTATAAACTACAACCACACGTTACCCTACATTGAATCAAAGAAAGAGACAACTATCTGTAATAACATGCAGTATGTTATATAAGCGGTACAAGCTATAACATAAAAATCTGGCAATAAAGGAGGAAGGAGCTTGGGCCACAGATGACGGCTCAGAGGGCTGCACATGTCCCATTGACCGCCTGTAGCCCGTCACTGCATTACATTAGCAATGCGTATTTCTTGTGTGCTGCCACATCCCCATTAGAAACTGTTATTATTTGTAACATCATTATTACTACTGTATTATGCACTGATTTATTAATTGTCTATGTATTTGCCATTGACAATGTTCTGTGACTTCCCCATTTGTAACCAATAAACGCATACCTTGAATATTAACACTTTATTAGATATATATATATATATATATATATATATATATATATATATATACTGTGCTGTCACTGCAACACTGTCGTCTAACATGTATTACTATTAATGCATTAGCTTCATTTGAATAAAACCATACAATGTATGGGTAATGAAAAAATTAGTTTTTAACAACAATAATATATTTATTTGTATAAATTATTTTTATAATAACATTTTTTTAAATAAACAATTACATTGTATTTCTAACAATACCACATATTGCATGTAATGACCCAGGCAATCCTTCAATTCATGCTGGATGCCATCCAGGTATGCCTGGACCATCTCTCTTTGCCTTGAAGGAGGAATTTCATTGTTTTTCTTCAATTAAGCATGCTCTAAATACACGTTTTTTTCTCCCTCAAATACTTTTTATTGCCTATATCCTTTTGGATAATGCAATCATCAATTATAGGCTTATGCACAAAAGCAACAATTATACATAACTCTAATTTATAGTACAGTAGACATCAAGACTGTTCCCATGGTCTTAATATGTGGAAACCTCTATAAATTGCACAACTTTGACACATTTATTTTACATGTCTCTTGCAGAATGCCATCACACTACATTATGCAAATATTTACATTTGCAAGCAAATCCAGATTATTTTGTTTTTTGGTCAAAAAGTTGAGAACATAAGATAATAAATGTCAGTTAATGCAAACACCTATCCACTCTCTGAAGTTAGACCTACACAAAAATTTGGCTTGACCACCATTGACTCATCTAGACCTACAGAGTTATGTCTACAAAAACACATGGTTTTCAAAAAGGATAAGATGCTACATTTATTTCCCTTCATACAGGTTCACCCTTGATAGGCCAGCCATCTCCACAGCCATTGCCTCCTCCTCTATACCAACAAGAAGGCTTACGGTGACATACAGCTGAATTACAAGATTGCACATTACGGAGATAAAATATTCTATGTGGTGTTAAGTCTTTGGGGGCTTGAAACGCTTTGTTATGGAAGACCTTTTTGGGGTTATACATTCTACTAAATATATGGACATTTAGGGCCTGATTGTTGTTGGGACGCAACTTGCGGTTTAAAAAAGAGCACAGAATTTGTGCGTAGTTGTGACCGTATTCAAATCTAAACGTATCTCAAGATACGTTTCGATTTTACAGATTTTTTAACATTAAATACATAAAGATTATTTTAATGCGTACTGTACATACAATGACTTTTTATAGTCTATCTTACACATATTCTGTATTAGCTAATGGCACGTGTGAGAGAAGAGTGAATAACAGAAGCTGAATGCAAATAAAAGATAGATACCTGAGGCTAAGATAATGGGTAGAACAGTATTTTATATCGTACTCTTATTCAAATGTGCTGTAGACGCGATGAACTTATGACCAATAATGTCCCTTCTTGGGGCTAGATTTATTAAACTGCGGGTTTGAAAAAGTGGAGATGTATCCTATAACAACTAATCAGATTCTAGTTATCATTTATTTAGTACATTCTACAAAATGACAGCTAGAATCTGATTGGTTGCTATAGGCATCATCTCCACTTTTTCAAACCCGCAATTTAGTAAATATACCCCTTGGAGGGCAGTGTTGTCAGACATATGCTTCTTGATATGACTGTATGCTTTGGAATGTAATTCATGCTAGAAGGGAAGAACTGTGGTCATGAAGGTCCTAAACAATGAACCATTTATCTACCTCAAAGATGCTCTATGTATAAGCCATGAACATTATAGGGTATATATATATTTTATAGGTTATATCAATGTAATCTATGGATAGGGCTCTAAATATAATGCTTAGAATAGTCAACAATTGATCTATGTCCTGGAATATGTATTTCTAAATTGACAATAAAATTTAAACCATTTGTTAATGTAGGATTAATGTGTCAGGGGCACAGTTCACAATATTGTACCAATGCATGCTTTGTTCACTGTAGAAATTGATTAGATTATAACTAGTAAAGTTTGGATAAGTGCCAACCAATGGTATATATAAACTGAAGGTACGCTCCAAGTTGGATGTCTATTCCTGTATGAACTACACATGCGTGAATACATGTAATAAAGAAGGATTTGCTTTTCATATGAATCTGTGTCTAGAGGTATTATTTTTTATATCAGTTCGTGTTTCTTGTCGAATGGACAAATGCTCTAGAAGAGACCAGGATACTGAAGCCTAATTCGAATTTCCCTTTCAAAAACTGTGTGGCCACAGAGGTAAGCGATTATTACCTTTCATTTCCTGTATGGAGAAATGGTACTAGAGTCATTCCTGGTCCTTCAGAGCAAGCGCCAACAAAGGACTACTGTTATGGGGTAAGGGTCAGGTAAGGCAAATCTATTTTTCTTCCTATTCTTTTCTTCTCTCTGTTTCTAACATGGATTTTTATGTCATTACATGTCTAAAGTATCATTGATTACACGTTTTTTAATTGCGTAATGTGATACATTGATTATATTATTTGAAATGGTATTGCTTTTCTGATGCATTTGATTATATTGTTTTGAGTTACTTGAGTTTTAAGGGTTACTTTAGTCCTGTGTTGTCTCATTGTCATGTTTATTATTAATATAAGTATGACAAGCATGTGAGATATGAATGGAATGATTGCATAAGACCTCTGTGTGCAACGTCAAAAGGTGTGTGAAAAAAGGGAGTTACAGTAAACTCTAACATATCACACAGGGGTCTGCGTCGCTATTTCAATGACTTAATCTGGTACAGATCTCTTGCGTTTCCATGCTTTCGGGCAATTAAACTGGCCAGGAGATCAAATAAACAATTGTAAAAGGGCCATAGAAAGCAGAAGTGTGTCTGTGGTGATACCTTTGTGAGACCTTCCAATCAGATGTGGTTGCAGGGGACTGTCTGGCATACAATGAAATCTTGGGGTATATTTACTAAACTGCAGATTTGAAAAAGTGGAGATGTTGTCTATAGCAATCAATCAGTTTCTAGTTACCATTTATTTAGTACATTCTACAAAATGACAGCTAGAATCTGATTGGTTGCTATAGTCAATATCTCCACTTTTTCAAACCTGCAGTTTAGTAAATATACCTCCTTGACTCTGTTCTTATAATGCGGGGTAAGAACTCCATTATCTGATAGCTGGGTAATTGGGTGGACAGATAGCTGGATGAGAATCAATCCCTGTTGGTATTACATATACCAGAAGGTGGAACTCAGCAAGGTATCACCAGTATGGCTAAAAGGGTGCATTACTTGAGTGTGCTAAATGTGTTGGATTGTGATTCAGTCACTGTACTACAAAAGTTTGTGCTCTACAAAAGTGCCTGGTATAGAATAGTAATAAGGTCATTTATTTTCAAATATTTTTGCTATTATTATACTGTTAATAGTTGGACGTGGTATCGCCTCAAGAGCGAGTGAAAGGACCTTGCGTTATGTATATGTGATTATATGTGGAAGTGACCAAGGCTGGGACTATATGTCTGAGGTTTGAATAAACCCAAATGTTCCCACAAACAATCCCTAAAGTGTGTATACGTCCATAAGGGTTCGCTGGCACTATTTCACTGCCGTAAAGGTGTAAAGTAGTATACGTGCAGTTTCACTTTCAGATTGCATCGCAGGTGGGAGTGGTCAGGTACTCAATGAGCTGATCGCACGTGGTCAGACATAGTCTAAACTAGTATGAACGTCTGTGGGATTGCTTAATATGCTCATCAGAGTACAAACAACAAGATAATCTCACTGAGATTGGATATAGAGATTGAGTGACCTATGAGAAGTGTAACATTATCAATTGTCATTAATAATCTACAGTTGAATGAGACCTATAGGTTCTGCGAGATATTTAAAAAATGGAATGAGAAAACACAGGATAAACTAGCTTTTCCCCTTACAGGTACCTTCGAATCATGTTTTGGGGAAATTAAGGAATGCACAGTATTTTAAAAAAGGGATTTTTAATGTTTCATTTCATCTTTATTTTATTGTATCCTGAAGATAGTATCTTGATTGCATTTTTTCATTGTAAAAAATTGTTGTCTTGTCTCCCTCTAACCAATTGTGTGTTTACTTCCTAAGTTGAGTTTCTAAATAAAAAAAACATACAGCAGCTGTTCAACTCAAGCTCCCCTTCTGAATGTCCACATAAACATGGAACAGTCACACAGACAGTTTAGATAGTGACAGTGAGAGAGTTTTGCAGCTTCACCCACAGCCCCCTTCTCTGAAGAATTGAAAGTTTCACACACAGTAACATTTCTGTGAGACGTTTGAAAGGAAGTGGTACTATGCCATGATATTGCATTTTTTATGCAGAAAGATGAGATTAGTAACTAGTAAAATGTGTTTTTTGTTTTCCTTGTATGACATGGCATGTTCACAAGATTATTCTTGTTATTAATATTTTCTATGAAAATTGCATTATGGTTAATTTGAAGAAAACAAAGTTTGTTACACTCCAGTGGTAATATTTCTTTTTCTGTATATACATATGTGATTATAATTCATGAGCTATAATATATATAACATATACAGATTTCATGGACTAGATTAGAAACTGTTAGAATAATAGAAAATGCATTAGAATTGCAGGGAATCATGGAAAAAGGAAGATATGCTCAAGGGACATGCGCAACCAATCAATGGGTCCTTGTGCGAATGTTCATATCTTTTACTGATTCCACAGTAACAATTTCATTCAGCTTTCAAAGATGAGACAACTACAATATGTATTGGTATGGGTAAAATTATTAATTAAATATGAAAGAAGATAAATGTTCCCCGCTGCTATGTATATATGAATAGTTAATAACATCAAAATCAATAAAACAAAAATATTTATTTCGATTTTGTGACACAAATAGAGCAAAGACACACTAAATGGTTATGACATTGCTACTAAAACAAAATTTGTAGAAAAACACAGTATAATGTGGATATTTTATAATATTCATAATGAAAGTAGTAATCAGTAGTCTAATAGTGCAATTTATGACCAGAAAATAATTGTGAAAACTGGCATATACAGTGTAAGTGAGATCCAGATTAGTTATAATTATTCCAAGTCAAAAACAAGGTAAAATAACTATATACCAATGTAATCATGCACAATAGAGAGAAATAATAATCATAAATCAGGCACATATGCAAAGTAAGAGTATTCAAGTCCAAGATAATGTAATGAAATAAAGCTTGACCTAACAGTCCAGCAGTTCTCTCAATAATATAGAAACAGATCCCAATTTCACATTCAAATCAGATGTGGTAATAGTGAAAAGTCAGTAAGAACATATATAAACCAATTTACCAGAAAGAGGAATGAGGAAACTCACGAAATGAATCCAAATGCAGGTATGTAATTGCCAGCAGTGTCATATAGACACAAAACAGAGCAAGAGAATATAGGGTCCTCTGGGCAGTATACCCGGATCACCGGTCCTCTTTTATATCTTCCTACATCCAAAAAGTACGTGACTCTGTCTTTCCTGAGTTGCAATCTTTTCCAGCTGTCCGCAGTCGAATTGCGGCTTCCACTGGATATCAGTCAGTTCCGGGTTTTCTTGTATGCATGCACATACATGGCTGTTGGCGTATTGAAAAACTCTCAACCCTAAGGCTGATAGCGATATAGTAAATTAATGAAAAAGAGTCTTATTTATAGTCCACCCAATGCGTTTCGCCGGTGTCATTGAGAGGCTCCCCAAGAAATGTCAGTTATTTCATGAATAATCCACATGGGGTTGATATAGGAAATCTGCGCATGTCCTTAATTATTGAGCCAATCAGGAAGAGGAGTTTGTATTATGTACAGATGTGCATTCTTAAATTCCCAGAATAAACGTACAAATACAATCAGTGTAAATGAAATACAGAAAATAAACATTTGATTATTAGATTGAAGATAGCAATCATTAATGCACTTGTAAATATGAAGAATTTGTCTTTTTTTGTATTTACCAAGGCTTTCTTTCATAAGTTTAAGAACTGGTGATATTAAAAGGAAATAGGTCATAGACACCCCCCCTAATGTTTGTCAATAAACCAACAAGTTAAGAAGGAAATATTTAGGGGCATCAATATACATTATATAAATAAATAAACACGATTTCAAGTAAGTGTACATAGGGAGAGAACCTTTTAAATGCTCAAAAATTTCAATTAACTCACACAATTTCCATTAACTTTGTGTATATAGCACTATAGTTGTGTTGGAATACTTATCTCTTGACTTCACAGCATGGAAATAGATCCATCATTAATGATGTTAAGATATAAATTGTAAAAGTGCTAAAATGCTATATTGCAGCTTGTTGATATATATTATCTATAAGCATTCTGAAATCAGGACACATCTGGACAGAAATATTCAGTCTTTATCCAGGAAGGTACCTAAATCAAAATCAAGGTTTAAGCCTCTGGTAGATAATGTGTGTAATTCATAGATCCATCTGGATTCTTCTCTAGATATTGTTTTCAGATAGTCTACCCCTCTCCAATTTTTAGGAACTTTCTTCATGCCCATGAACCTAAGGGTAGTGGCAGGGGCAAACGCAGGATTTGTAGAGGGGGGTTTCCACACCACGCCACCAGTGGGCGTGACCAGCATGCATGGGGGCGTTGCTATAATTTTAGACAGTGCTTGGCTGCTCTCCAACTCTTCCTATCCCCATAATATACATGGGCAATGCTGCGTGCACTACTGTTAGGTGCACGCAGCTCTCCCTTTTCAAGCAGAGCTGTGTGAAGCAGGGGCAGGGTTCAACCACCTCAATTATACAGTGCCCCAGGCTTAGAGGGGGTTTTCCAGGCACTAGCAAACCCTCCCCTCGGTTTGCCTTTGAGTGGGGTCATGTTTGTGATGTTTTGCATAGTGGTCCAAAATGCTATGTGTGTCTAACTGTTTCTAGATGTTTCTTAAATGTTCGGATATTCGGACATGCAGACTACGTATAGTATGCCCCATGTACTGTAGACCACATGGGCACTCAAGAAGGTACACTACTCCTGTTGTGTCACATGCAATTTTCTCCTTGATCATAAATTATCTTGTGGTGATATTGGATTTGAAGGAGAAATGGGTTTGGTTATTCTTTGGCAAGTAACTTTACAGGCTTGACATCGATTACAATAATAGAAACCTTTTTTGTCTACTCCAACCATGTTTCTTGTAGAATTAGTAATTAGGTATGGATTGTCCCAAATTAAATCATCTGGAAGAGTGTTTAGAGAGATGTGTGACATGATGGGCATCAGACAACAATTACACACGCCATACAACCCTCAGTCCAGTGGCAAGGTTGAAAGGTATAACCAGACCATAAAAAATTAATTGCAGAAGTGTATGAAGCAGATGGGCCTACCTTGGCTTGAAGTCCTACCCCTGGTCCTGCATTCAATACGGACTACGCCAAAATGACCATTGCATATCTCACCATATGAAATGGACAGATAAAACAAATACATGAGGCTGTAACTTTTATCCAGCCCAATAACCCGGTAGCCTACCATGAACTAATGCCTGGTGATTTTTTGATGATTAAAAACTTTTTACGTTCCAGGTCCATGCATCATTGGTGGGAAGGACCTTATCAAATTCTATTGACGACCTCAATGGCAATCAAGATGGGTGAGAAGTCTACGTGAATACACACCTCTCATTGTAAGAAGGTACAGACTGTGGCAGGACTGCCATGAATTGGAGACACCCCAAGCACCACAGCGCTCTCGTTCCCATGGACAAGCAATGGTGGGAAGGGTCCTGGTTCCCACTGGACCGTCAGGGCTGGTAGACATACTCTTTTCTTTGTTTAAATACACACTTTATTTCAATTAGGCAGATTTAACATACACCCACACATACAATACACACATTTTTTTTTGTATATACATTTAAATATTCATTAAAACATTTTTGCGATGTGCCAGTGGTAAACCAATTCAACGTCACATCATCATGTATTAACCCTTCAGTTGCTGCGCGCCAATCTTGCACACTTGGGAGGTGAGTGAGACCCGGGCACAGATAAGTTGGTTTGTTCCAGCTCTTTCAACATCACTGTTGCATGCTCTACTGAATATGGCTCATAAATAACATCTTTTCTGTTAAGGGATTGTGGAAAAAGATTGAGGAAGATTAATGATTGGAGTGGATTTGAGAGAAGAAATTGCTTTGCATATATTTTTATTTTTATTCTTGTAAAATATATTCAACAATATTTTTCTAGCAAAAATAAAGACACCTTCTCCCATTCAAATCTCTGGAAGTTTTTTGGTGGGTAAAAAGGTAATCCCTTACTAATCGAAATTGTGTTTAATAATCTGTCAGATAAATTAACTACTGAGAGAGGAAATAGCTACTGTCAACATTTGTAATTTCTGCAATATTTCTGAGATCCCTCCTGTCTATCTGATTTTATATATCTGCAATTTATATATAGGAAGACCCCCAACTTAAAAGATAAAATTGTTAGAAGCGTTTTTATCAAAGAAAGGACTATGAACCGTATTAGAACGAAATGAATTTGCAAAGTGTTGAACACTGTCTATGCCCGCATACTTACAGTATCCCCTTAACAGCAATGATAACGCAGTCGCACTCGCCGCTGACATCATGACCTGCCGCCGCCGTATTCAGTCGTCGCGATGCGTCCAAGTCGTTGATCCCAGCAGTCGGGATGGAGCCTGGTCAGGGAAGGAGGCATTTGCTCTCACCACGTTGGGGTAAGTCTGGTCGGAATAATGAGTATCATTATTCCGTACCACACCCCTTGAAAGTACGTATAGCTGAACATCTCCACAACGTCAGAAATGGGTTTCTAAACCACTCTCTATCAGCTCATTACAAAGAAAAACACACCTGCAGTGTTGAATCCATTAAAACCTGTTGTGGAATAAGATTGTTATAGGAAAATTGGAGGTGTAAAGATTTGGAAGTTAGACTATCAAAAGTAGAAATAAAAAGCATTACACCCTAAAAACACTCATTCCAGATGGTCTAAATACTGATTTTGAATTAAAATGGTTCCTTCAGAATCCAGGTAAATTTTGCCTAGTGTGAGAAATTCTCTCAACACACTGAAAATTATAGGACCATAGTAATAATAATAAATATCTTCATGTAGCTAACCAGAAAAAGATACTAATATGGAGTTTATAAAAGAGATCCAGTAATACTGGTAATATGTCCAAATGTGGATTAAGACTGAAACATAATAAATATAGACTTACCTGTTTCTTGCAGAGTTAAAGCGTAATAGATTGGAACCTTGCGGATTTAATTATTGAGAATGAAAATTGCACTTACTATAATAGAGGGATTTTATGCATAGTTACTGGTATTTTGAATTGAAAAGTAAATATTTACTGTTATCATGTGGGGAAAATATAAGTAAATTTACTTACGAGACAAAAATATGTATAGACCCAATTTAGTATCATGTAGAATAACGTGCTAATTCTTTGTAATGTATTCATCTGTATCTGTTTCCGTGACTGTGTGCATTTCATCAAAGGGGATCAATTTTCAACTTCATTTTTGTTTGTTTGGTTCAAGCATTGGTGACCATCTTGTTCTGTACAAAATGTGCAGAGATTTAATTCAGGAGAATATGATTCCGATTCTGGTTTAGTATTAAGCATCTACATTTAAGTCCGGGTAGCGTTGCCATAGTTACCCGTATATGTTTAAGATTTGGGAGAAATGTGTTTGACAGACCAAAATATGGGTTAATCCAAATAATCAATCCGGGATAGAAGGTGGATTTAGAGAAACATGTTTCTATCTCCATTGCCGAAGGGTAAATGGAAGTAACTTGTATATTGAATCACGCTAATTTTCTTCTTTTTTTTTACTTATTTGGAGAAAAGCTTCCCTTTGGGATTATAGAATAAAATAAATGGAAGAAGTTTTGTTAATATACCCCTTTTTGAGAAAACATGAGAATTGTATCTTGAAGGAATATGCAAATTACTTCCGATGAACATGAAGTCCTTCCCCACATATTCATTGTTTTTTCTCTTTTTCACTTTATCACTTTATGAAATGATGAAGTTCCTGCAGTATCTCACATTTGAAAGTGAAGGTGTAATAGATGTATTTTGTTTGTATAATGTAGAATGCTTAAATTATTTGCATAATTAGTTAAACTCTGTAATTGGTTGCCATGGATATAAATAACAACGGGGGATGACTAATCAATTCACCCTGAAAAAGAACCTAGCACTGATTTGAAACACGTTAGTGTGAATAAAGTTATTTCAAGAAATCTCTCTGTACCACCTGACACATAGAAGGATTTGGCTAATTGCTAATCAAGGAGCTCCGTGACGCTCTAGTGAACTCCTTGATTCTGGTAGGAGTAGACTTGCTTTATGTCAGGCGCTGTCCCCGCCGTTCTTCCTCTCGGCGGGGACGGACGCCTGTCTCCTCCACTCAGCCCGGACTGTTGCCGGGCAACAGGAAAGCCATGCCCTCAGCCCTGTCGGGCGCATGCGCATAGGTCTGTTCCGTTGCTAGGCAACGGGACGCTTTCTTCGGCACTGGCGTGCCTGACACTGCTCCTCCAATCACCTGCCTACCTGCCTCTATTTAAACCTGGCTCTGGCGCCATTAGGGTGCCAGAGTAACAGGTTTCTGCCTCTAGCTCCAAAAGTGTTTGCTCCTTTGTTGTGACCCGGCTTCCTTGACCACTCTTCAGTTACTGCCTTCCTGTTGTGACCCGGGTTGCTGACCATCCTCCTTTCTGTGTGCCCCACTGTGTTCCTGTGACCTTGGCTTGTTTGACGATTCTCCTGGATTCTCCCTTTGTACCACGCATACCGATTGGCTTGACCTGGACCGTTTGACGCTTCTTTCACTACATCGGCAACTGACTAATAAGACCGCGACCTGCATACCCTGTGTAGCGAAGTCCAAACCTCCTAGTGGGGGTCCCTGGTGAAAACCAGGGGTACTTTAGACTCCGCACCTATCCGGCTAATACCGGTTAGTGTTCCTCTATTTATTCGGGCCTGACAGTTTACTCTGGCCATGACGGATGGCTCTGGGGAAATCCTCTGCTCGTGACCTCCTCCTCCATTTGGGTCAGCGCGTGGAACAACAAGAGTCCAATCAGGCTCAACTCCTGCAGTGTATACAAGGGGTGATCTCCCGCCTGGATGCCTTGAATCCACCCCAGCCATCTCCTCCGGCCGCACCTCCTTTGAGTGCGAAAACCACTACGCCCAGGAATCTACGTATACCTACTCCTGAGAAGTATGATGGTAACCCTAAGGGGTGTAGAGGCTTTCTCAATCAATAGTCTATCCAATTTGAGCTTGTACCGGAGAATTTCTCTTCTGAGAGAGCCAAGGTAGCTTATATTATTTCTCTTCTCACCGGACAGGCACTGGCCTGGGCTTCCCCGTTATGGGAACGGAATGATGCATCTCTGTACAACGCCACTATAATCATTGAAAATTTCCGGAAGGTGTTCGATGAGCCCGGCCGAATGTCCTCTGCCGCCTCCAGTCTCCTTGCCCTTCGTTAAAGGTCCCTCTTGGTGGGACAGTATGCTGTAAAATCCTGCACCTTCGCCTCCGAGCTGGGATGGAACGATGAAGCCTTGACAGCTAATTTTTGGCAGGGGTTGTCTGATCCAATCAAGGATGCCCTCGCTTCCAAGGATCTTCCTACTAAACTGGACAAGCTGGTCTCACTCAGCGTCAAGGTGGACATTCGCCAACAAGAACGATCCCAGGAGAGAGACCAAAGTCGCTGCTTCACTCGGTTGGCTCCTCGTTTCCAGTCTTCGGCTCCCCCGATCGAAGAACCCATGCAGATTGGCCATTCTCGCCTATCTCGGGATGAAAGACAGTGCCGGATTAAGAATCTTTATTGTGGTCATCTGTTATCAACTTGTCCTAAGAGTCCGGGAAACTCTACCTCCTAGGCAATAATAGGGAGGTTGTGCTAGGATCCAGTCTCCATTCTCCTATTTCCTCAAAGATACCAACTTCCTGATGCCAGTGACCCTCAAGACCTCGGATACCTCTCTGGAGTGCTCCGCCTTTGTGGATTCTGGATCCATAGGGAACTTAATTTCTGCCACTCTGGTGTCGAAGCTCTGTATACCCCTTCATCCGTTGCCGCAGCCTTTAGTTCTTACCGCAGTGGATGGTAACGGAGTCGTCAATGGCTCCATCGCCTGTATCACTAGTCCAGTTCGGCTGCAGGTAGGGTTCCTTCATCAAGAGTGGATCAAGTTCTTGGTCATTCCTCAATCCGTAAACTACATAATTCTTGGTTTACCCTGGCTCAGGACTCATTCTCCACAGTTCGACTGGCTTCATGCTCAGGTATCTTCTTGGGGTGCTTCTTGCTTCAACAATTGTCTCTCTAAGGTACACCCACCCAAACACTTGCCTTGTCTTTCTCTGGTTTCCCAATGTAAGCTCCCGGAGTCATATCTAGAATTTCTTGATGTATTTAGTAAATCTGCTGCGGAGACCTTACCTCCTCATCGTGCGTGGGATTGTCCCATCGAACTTATGCCTGATAAAACCATTCCTAAACATAGGGTGTATCCATTATCCCTACCAGAGACTGAGGCCATGTCACAATACGTCTCTGACAATCACCAGCGAGGCTTTATCAGGAAATCTCACTCTCCCGCAGGGGCTGGATTCTTTTTTGTGAAAAAAAAGGATGGTTCCTTAAGACCCTGCATTGATTACCATCGCTTGAATGCAATTACTATCAAGAACCGCTACCCGCTTCCCCTTATTATGGAACTGTTCGACCGTATCCGGGGTGCTGAGATCTTCACCAAACTTGATCTCAGAGGAGTGTATAACTTGATACATATTCGTAAGGGTGATGAATGAAAGACGGCATTCAACACTCGTGATGGGCACTACGAGTACCTGGTGATGCTGTTCGGGTTCTGTAATGCTCCTGCCGTCTTTCAAGATTTCGTCAATGAGATCTTCAGGGATCTGTTATACCAATCTGTGATTGTTTACTTGGACGATATCATGATATTTTCTTCTGATTTACACTCCCATCGTCTCCATGTCAAGACTGTTCTCTCTCGTCTCCGTCAGCACTCCTTGTACTGCAAACTGGACAAATGCCTTTTTGAATGTTTCCAGGTTCCATTCCTTGGTTATCTGGTATCGGGTACTGGCCTCCAGATGGATCCAAAGAAAGTCTAAGCAATTCTCAACTGGCCACTTCCCTCTGGTCTGAAAGCCACTCAACGCTTTATTGGGTTTTCAAACTATTATCGCCAGTTCATTAAAGACTTATCGTCCATCATCAGTCCCATTACGGCCTTAACTCACAAGGGAGCCTGCTGTAAACCATGGTCCCTAGAGGCAGTTACGGCCTTCAAAACTCTCAAGAAGGCCTTCATCTCCGCTCCCATTCTTAAGCAACCAGATCAAGAGAGACCATTCTTTCTCGAGGTTGATGCTTCCTCAGTAGGAATAGGGGCCGTTCTGTCCCAAAAATCATCATCTGGTTCCTTGGACACATGCGGATTTCTCTCCAAAAAAAATTTCGGCTGCGAGTTGAACTACGGTATTGGAGATAAGGAGCTACTAGCAGTGAAGATGGCTTTAGAAGAATGGCGTCATCTCCTTTAAGGGGCGTTACATCCCGTGACCGTAATGACTGACCACAAAAACCTTACTTACCTTCAGGAGGCACAGTGTGTTAATCCACGCCAGGCCCGCTGGTCACTTTTCTTTTCTTGGTTTCAACTCATTCTTACCGTTCGTCCTGGCTCTAAGAATTGCAAGGCCAATGCATTATCGAGATCTTTTATCGATGCTAACTCCCTGGTTTTTCCAGACAACAAGACTATTTTCAATCCCGTTCAGGTAGTAGCATTGACTAGTTCCACCACGGTCTCTCCGCCTCCTGGACGTTCCTTTGTGGATCCACATCTCCGCCCCAAGTTGCTGTGCTGGGCACATGAATCTAAGTTCGCAGGTCATGCCGGCTACAAAAAGACTAAAGAATTCCTTTCTAGATACTACTGGTGGCCCTCCCTGGGCCTGGATGTATGCAAATTCGTGTCTGCCTGCTGCATATGTGCTCGCAACAAGACTCCTAGACAGAGTCCACCTGGCCTTCTTCTCCCGCTTCCCATTCCTGATTCCTCCTGGATCAGCATCACAATGGATTTTATCACTGATCTTCCTCTAAGCCATGACTACAATACCATCTGGGTCGTGGTAGATTTTTTCTCCAAAATGTCCCACTTCATTCCCTGTAAAGGTCTTCCCTCAGCGTCTGAACTTGCTAATCTGTTTCTGAAAAATGTCTTCCGTCTCCATGGATGTCCTCAAGAGATCATCTCTGATCATGGAGTACAATTTCTGGCTAAGTTCTGGATGGCTTTCTGTACTAAACTCAGGGTCGAACTCAAATTTTCTTCGGGTTATCACCCTCAGATGAATGGACAAACGGAACGAGTAAATCAAGACCTGGAGTGTTTTCTGCATTGCTTGTCTTCGGAACATCAAGCTTCTTGTAGTGATCTCCTTTACTGAGCTGAGTTTGCTCATAACGACCTTTCACATTCCTCCTCGGGATACTCTCCTTTCTTCATCGTTTATGGGAAACATCCTACACATCCCATCTTATCTGAAGTTCCGGCATCCACTGTGCCGGCTGTCTATTCCCTCATCCATGACATGTCACAAATTTGGTCCAGGACACAAACAAGACTCACTATGTCTATGCAATGGTACAAGTCGGCTGCTGATCGTCACCAAAGAACCCTTCCTGTACTAAAGGTAAAAGATCGGGTGTGGCTTGCCACTCGGAATCTCAGACTCCGTGTCACCTCCATTAAATTAGCTCCTCGTTTCATTGGACCTTTTGCCATATCCCAAATTATTAATCCAGTCTCCTACAAACTCGCTTTACCTCCTTCCCTCAAGATCCACAATACTTTCCATATCTCCCTGCTGAAACCCCTGGTCCTCAATGAATTCTTCAAAGAACCAGTTGCTCCTCCATCCATCAAGACCTCCCTGGGGGAGGAGTATGAAGTAGAACGAATTTTAAGGGACCGTTCCATTCGTGGCAATCTTCAGTACTTGGTTCACTGGAAGGGTTACGGTCCCGAGGAGAGATCCTGGGTTCCTGAATCGGATCTTCATGCCTCCCGCCTCCTTGCAATATTTTGGAAGAGGACAAATCCTTCTTTTGGGGAGAGAGAGGGAGGGGGTACTGTCATGCGCTGTCCCCGCCATTCTTCCTCTCGGCGGGGACGGACGCCTGTCTCCTCCGCTCAGCTCGGACTGTTGCCGGGCAACAGGAAAGCCACGCCCCTCAGCCCTGTTGGGCGCATGCGCATAGGTCCGTCCCATTGCCTAGCAACGGGACGCTTTCTTCGGCACTCGGCGTGCCTGACACTGCTCCTCTAATCACTATTAGCCATTAGGTTGCCAGAGTAACAGGTTTCTGCCTCTAGCTCCAAAAGTGTTTGCTCCTTTGTTGTGACCCGGCTTCCTTGACCATTCTTCAGTTACTGCCTTCCTGTTGTGACCCAGCTTGCTGACCATCCTCCTTTCTGTGTGCCCCGATGTGTTCCTGCGACCTTGGCTTGTTTGACGATTCTCCTGGATTCTCCCTTTGTACCACGCATACTGATTGGCTTGACCTGGACCATCTGACCCTTCTTTCACTACATCGGCAACTGACTAATAGGACCACGACCTGCATACCCTGTGCAGCGAAGTCCAAACCTCCTTGCGGGGGTCCCTGGTAAAAACCAGGGGCACGTTAGACTCCGCACCTATCTGCTCAGTAGCGCTAATACCGGTTAGTGTTCCTCTATTTATTCGGGCCTGACACTTTACTAATGAAGGATTTGATTGTATATGTAATGTTCTTTATTGCGGATGAAAACAATTGTTTTTTAAAAGGCTTTTATTAAACCATTTAATCAGTGTTTTAAACGTTACTACACTATCCGCTGGACATTATTTTGTCTATCATATTCATCGAGTATACATTTCTGCATGGGTCTTCTGTGAGTTGAAGAAAAAGTAAGCAAATTGAAAGGGTCTTTACCCTGCTATTAGCAATTGTTTCTGAAAATAAATCACATGGTGATTAGAATTAAGATTCTACTTTCCACTTCTCTCACCTGTCCCTCAAGGGTTTGTTACTCTGGGTATGAGAAAATAAAAAAATGGTTTGAGAACCTCTATACATGTTTTTTCTTTTCCCTTTCTCTCCTTCCACACGCCCGCAAACTGTGAATAATACCGGAGGGTGTAATCACCATCCATTGTTTGGAGGATTTCAAGGTTTTGAAAATCATTTTAGCTGACTCCAATTGGATTTAAGATCTTGGAAAATCGCAGACATTTTTTGGACTATATTTTATTTGGACTTTATAACATTTTATTATTGCCAGATTATAATCTGTGTGGGAGTGGAGTTTTGATATATATACGCCTGAGACTTACCTGTTTATTGTGATATTGAAATATTTTTGTAAAGGAATAGGTGGTTCCTAAAGGCTAGATCAAGGCAGCACATATTAGATGCGCTTAAGAAAAGTCACGCTATTGTTTTGTATAGAAATAAAATTTCGCCTTGTTTTTAGAGCCAAATTTTGTGCGTGAAACTGTATCGTGTTCCAGCTCGACTCGGATCCCCCAAATTTGGATCTGTTGGATTTCTCAGAATTCCAATGGCGTATCTCTACTAAAGATGGTCGAATATTTTGTGTGAGTAAAGAAAACTTGTGAGAAAATTTTAGGCATGCATTTCAAAAAGCTTGAAGGGGCATGGGTGTTGAGACAAGGGACTGTAATCTGATAGAGAGTTGGGTCAAAATTAGCTTTTTTTTGAGAATATGGGTTATATACTTAAATACTAATGGAAAAATACCAGTGGAGAGAGAGACATTATAGATGTTAGTTAAGATTGGAGTAAACACAGTCTACTATCACATTGAAAGACTAGATAAGGCTGACTCTGAAGCTCTCAGAGCCATGTTTTCCAAGTCTCTTCTGTCAGATGAAACAGCTAGGTATTAGTTTGTTTTAAGATCTCTTAAAGATGATCCATCTGAATCCAATTCCAGAAGGTCTGTCACACTCTGGAACCTTTTTCCTTCTTGGAGGTCATAATGGTGTCAATGGCGCTATCTGACAGACCCTTATACTCTTCCTTTCACTTTTAATACAGTCAGAGCTAATTTGTGCATTTTAGGATTTAATGACCTTGCAAGAGAGCTTGAAGGTCCTCGCATGCAACATTGCCCATTTACCTGCATCTATTGCGGAGGACATCTTGCCTATCATCTGTTGGCATGCAGCTGCTGTAGTTTTTGGTCTGTTTCTGGAGCAGCAGAGAGTCTTGATAAACATAAGTAGTCAATAATTAGTCCCAGAAACTCGATTTGTTGTACAGGAGAAACTTTTGTTTTCCCACAATTTATTAATGACTAGTGGGCCTAAAGCACTGGATATTGGGATCATGGGCTTTCATGTGATACGTGGTGGTTTTATGCCACCACACATTACTGTCGGTTTAGTGCTCCAAACTGCTAGTTTTACTGTAGGACAATTTGAGGCTGGGATATTAAATGCCTGGTTATGTGTGGCGGATAGAAAACAGCCATAACAACCTTATTGCAGCCACAGATAGACCCATGGATTTTTTTGAAACCTGAGGGAGTCCAATGTGACTTTAGTTGTGAAACTGTTGGTGAGAGTTGTCAACTACAAGGTTTGAGAACACCTTTATAAAGATCTTTTTTCCAAATCTCCCCAGATTCTACTTGCTTGGGATATGCCTGGATATGTCTACAAGTGTAGCAACCATCATATAAGATCTTTAACAAAGATTAGTAGCTTTAAGTAAGGTAAAGTTAACACATGAATATTTCTATACAATAACTAAACAGTAGTGATGTGTGGGGTTCGGGCTCTCCCATTTCTACATCACTCTACCACTGCTGATATAACAACTCTTGCATGCTAAGATGATGGGGTTCTGCAAGCAATTAAAAAATCACCTGCAAAGATAAAAATAAGTACTGTAAAGCCTGTATAAAGCCAGAACCAAAAATTGCATAATATTTAAAAATATTAAGTAAACACTATGGGCTTCATTTAGAGTCAGGTGCAATGTGCGTCTAAGACTTACATGAAAGAGTAGGAGTGGGAGTGTGCCGCAGCTTGGTAGAGTATTATGAGTGGCATGCAACCCCAGTAGCGTCCTACTCGTAATACCTTACCAAGCTGCGACCAGTTCTTGCAGCTAGCTAACTACTTCTGCCACCTAATTCCTGCCGCACTTTTTCAGTCTTGTTTTGACGTGTGTTCTGCCTGCGTCTTGATCCGACTAGGGTAGTTTTTGCGGGTAGACACCCATAGTATCTGAATTATTCATGGTCACGCCTATATATCTCTGTGTTCCACCTTTTCCCTCGTACAGAGATGCAAGCTGTCGCAGTGTACACTTGCGTCTGAAAAGCAGACAGAACTGCAGGGAACTGTTGCTTACTGCGCATGCTCCATCAATGGATATGTGCGTCTGAAATGGACTTTGGGTCCGACTCTAAATGAGGCCCTATGTTATTTCTACCTGTTTCATGCACAAATCACTTATCTAGTTATGACAGCTATAACTTTGCTTTAAAAAAATCAATATTCCATTACCAACAAAATATACAGAAGGTTCACACATCTCTATGAATAATCAAGACCAAAGCAATAACTTCTAATGGGTTTGTCGAAGTCAGCAAATTGGATAAAGGCATTTCAATTAAAGTCGAGCAAACTTGGTTGTCTTTGTCTGAAAAGATGCGTACGGTACGCTACGACGTACATGGGCACGCTACGGCGTGAAAGGGCGTACGCATCCACTACACGTGGCAGCAACAATTATTGGTCTTTTACCATACATTCGCACAAACACGCATACTAATTAAATAGTACACATTAATGGTAGTTGCAACACATAGTCAGATATGTGGAAATATAGTAGTATTTATATGTTATATTAGAGTTACATGCATATTAGTGAAATACACGGAACAGGTTGAAGGAATCATATCATGAGTGGTATCATAATAAACCTCTTTACATATCCTACTGTTTGGTTCACTCTGCGAGGGAATCGCAGAGTGCATACACAAGTTATGAATGATAGGGAATTATGAACTACTTAAGACTAAGGAATCTTGGCGGGAAGAGCCGAGCATATCCCCTGGAGAGGTGACCCCCTCCTTTGGATTCCTTAGGATGAACTAGCCAATGATTGACAACTCCTTGGACCTTCCTGAGACCTGGACCAATAGATGCATGCTATACCATCTTCATTGTATTACTGTATTTCATTGTGTATATAAGCAGCAGCTTCACATCTAGTGTTCAGACATCTTGTCCCCAGACTTCAGGATTGAATGACTGCACACTGGATCCAGAGCGCCTGCGATAAGTAACGGCTGTATTTATTATTACTTCGCTTAAGCATATTATTTTACTTGTTGCGAATAAATCTTTGTGCGTTGGAAACACAAATCGAGGTTCGACAATCGTTATTGGTTAGCGACAATACGCACACAACAGGTTACTTATACACACAAAAGTGAGCACACAGACAGATAATGCTGTTGCATAGTTTTGCCTAACATTGTCTAATATAAAAGACCATATAGATATGGCTCCCATGTGACATGAAGTTTACTCAAGCCATAAGATCCATTCAAAACTTAAGATTTAAGTCTAATACGACTACACAGCTAAACTCTGTGCAGCAGGAGTTTAAATGATGGGAAAATAGGTATTTGTGGTGCAACAAAAGGGACTGACCTGGGAAAGTTGAGACAGATGGGAGTCCTACCTATATGTTTCATTACAATTTGGTTTGATATGTTAATAGGCTACTGTGTGCGTTGCATACTGTATGTCTGGCAGTATGTCTGCTGTTGTGTTACAGCTGATCATTTCTGGTATGTCTGTGACTGTAAGTAAAAAAGAGGAAGTTATTTTGGCTGCAGCTTTACTCATTATGTATCACTGTGATACTTATATGTGTCATCAAAATATGTGGCACAGTAATAATCCGCATCGTCCTCTGGTTGCACACCAGTGATCACTAGATACCATCTTCTTTGGGACACATCATCCCTCACAGAGAACCTATTAGGAATCCCAGGTCCAATGCCCTGTGTGCTACCTGTTCTGTAGTGGTACACCATTCTTAAACCACTGCCAGGCTTCTGCTGCAGCCAGATAACTCTGTAGATGTCAAAATTTTTCCCTGTACTTAGAGTGCAGGGGATCTCAGTGTTTAGCTCTGCTTTCACTTCTGTGGACGGTGGCTGAACCAAGACAGGCTTAAAATCCCCATCTATTAAGAAAGAGTTCACACTTTTATTAAAAGTTAATTTGAACAAGTGCAAAATGACTTAAGCAAAATATAATTGCAAAAATACAACAAGATTTATGCAGTTCATGTACATATTATATAGTACACTGATACTCATATAATGTCCTCTTCAGTTCCCTTATTAAAATGAATTAAACAGTTTAATGTTTAAGTTTCCTACTGCCTCCCAGGCATTTTCCATTCCCCAGTCATGCAAAACTTACAGGAGATGTGTGTAACCACTAGTACAAGAACTGGAGCCCAGAGCATTGTGAGAAGGATGACAGGTTCTGCTGATGCTATAATGAAACCAGCACCGTCATGATCAATTTAACTCTCACATTCATTCATCATGCAAATGCATTTCCAAAGAGTATGCAAATGTTAGATGATGGGCAGTTGTTCAGACTGTTGATTACTTGATGTAACATATGTAAAAATCTAAGAGATCCACCTCTACTGTTATTAAAGGACATTATAATATACAGTGGTCGAAGTGGGCTGGTATAAAGCTGAATACCTTACCGGCACGTCTACCCACTGCTCATCACAGATCATAAACAGCAGCAGTAACATGAGAGCTTCCAGCTACAAATACAAATTGACTTTTAGCATATACAATCAATGAATTTTTTTTTAGTTTTTAGAACATGTATTATAAGTTTTAATTCATATAGTTGTCTCAATAGTAAAATAAATCAGCATGAATACTATTACAACTCAGCAATGCCAAATATGGAATACCATTATAGACATTCAAGAAAACAAATAGTATCACATGTATTTCTATGTTTCAGTCACACAAGCATAGATCTGCTGACAATAATGTTTTTGGTGCAGAGTTACTACTTATTCAAAGACACAGCGCAGGTGTATAATATAATACAATGGAAGATATCCTCATTGATACACCTGTCAGTGCCTTTTCTTTAATGAACACTAAATAGCTCATTTAGAGTAGGGTGTAAGGACCGTTTTTAAAAGTAACATACACTTTTTGGAACTGTGCATGCGCACAAAATATGCATATTCCTCCTACGTTCATATTACAAATGCCACACTTGGCACACATTTATAGGAGAGGTACACTGGGCACAGATTTATAGGAACACGCACTTTGGACTTATATTTATAGGGACAGACACTCTGGTCACACATTTATAGTGATAGATGCACTGGGCACATAGTTACAGGGACAGACACTATGGCACACATTTATAGGGACAGACAGACTGGGAACCCATTTATAGTAGAGATGCTCACTGATCCCCGTGAAATGGTTTTGGTTTTGGTTTTGGATTTGGATTAGCTTAATGGTTTGTGTTTTGGTTTTGGATCTGTATTTTTTTAGACAAATTGCTAAAATATGCTAAAATAACATAATTTTGCTCTTTTTTTGATCCTACATTATTATTAACCTCACTAACACTAATGTCAAGTCCTTTGCAGTCAATTTTGACCACCTCACAGGTCACAATATTATTTTCATACACTTTCAAACAAAGACTGCAGCAGTTCTTGCCAGTGATAAGAAAAAGGCCATTGTCATGCCTACGCACAAGACCAAAAAATCCACCTCTTATGTGTGGAATTATTTTTACACAAATCATGACAACAGTTGTCTAGCCATTTGTAACGTTTTTAAAGCCACACTCAGTAGAGGTAGGGACCTTAGCCATCTAGGATTCTCATCCATGTAATGGCATTTGAAGTGAGTTCATGGAAAGCTGCTCGGGAAATCAGAAAGTTATGTTAAAAAAATAACAACAAGCAGTCCAGCATCATCTACCTCCCTTCTCTCATCTAGATCCCAGCACCTGCAATCTACACCCCCAACACCATCATCATCAATATCCCCAGAAGTGACGGGAGTTTGTCCTGCATCCAAATCCCTAAGGCTAGATGTCTCCTCCACTAACCATGATTACTCTGAAGAATTATTGAGCGTTAGTCCCGCTGCTGCTTCTGCTGGGGGTGGATCTTCAACCCAGAAGAATACTACTAGTAGTTTACAACAATTGACTGTTAAACAATCCTTTGCTAGAGGAAGAAAGTAAGAAAGCTGTCACCCAGTCGCAAAGCGGATCACAGACGCCATGGGGACTATGCTAGTATTAGATCTGCGTCCAATGTCCACTATTAATGCAGCTGGTTTAGACAGTTACTTGAGGTCTTCTGTCCCTATTACCAAATTCCATCACGACACCATTTTACTAGAAAAGCTATTCCTCACCTCGACCCGAAAGTTCGTAAAAATGTAATTATTGGGCTACAAAATGCCATTCTACCCACTGTACACTTAACCACATACCACATACAGATATGGGGACAAGCGGAACTGACTGGGCAAACTAAAGATTATATGACTGTAACAGCCCACTGGTTTGGTGATTCGCCTTCACGAGAAGGAAAAGCAGCCGCTTGTACCCAAGTACGTCACATTTTTCAGAAGTAGGCTGCTCTGTGTATCAGCGGCTTCACTAAGAGGCATACAGCTGACAATCTGATACAAAAAGTAAGGCATATCATTGCAACATGGCTAATCCTGCTTGGACTCTCCTGAGGATATGTGATTTCTGATAACGATACCAATACTGTTAGAGCATTACAGCGGGAGGGGGGGGGAATTCCATCACATTTCCTGTTTTGCTCACACAATCAACTTGGTGTTACAGAAGTTTTAAAAAATGACAATGACATGTAGGAGATGCTGTTTGTGTCCTAAAAAATTTAGGGTCATATTCGGGATTCTGCAACAGCATGTAGTAGAATGCAGCAGCTGCAAGAAGACTAGAATTTGAGGGGAATGTACTTTAGTCCAGTGAAGTAGTCACCTGGGAAGAGAGGGCAGACACGGTTAGCTTGAGTCAAGTGATTGCCTTAATTATACTTTTTGAGAAGCAGCTAGAGAAACTGAAGGATGCAATAAAACTAAGCAAATCCGCTAACTATATTGCAATTGTAGATCTAGGACTTAATTTTCTTCGCCAGGATCCAAGAGCTATTAACATCTTGTAATGACATCTCCTCCCTTCAGTTTCTATGGCAAGTGCTTCTCGGAAAAAACGTAGCTTTCCCAAGACACCCAGTGGAGATGAGGATCAGTCAGCACAACATTTTGACATTTGCTCTGCTGTAAAAGAATTGCCCAAAAATTGTGACAGCTCCGCCATATAATGAGCTACAAATTCCACGAGGAAGGCCATTATCGGCAATTACATCAAAGTACACAAATTTCTGTGATGTGGATTCTAGTGGGGATGAATTCATATTGTTTGAGGAAGATGTAAACAATGATGAGGGTAAATATGATGACAGTGTAGATTGCAGGTGCTGAAATCTAGCTAAGAGAAGGTTGATACATGATGCTGGTATGCCTGGTAATATTTTGGGTAGAATGATATCTTGGCAATTTTATGTTTTTCTACAGTAAACTTTCAGCTATTTTTAGAGAGGGTTTTTTTCTTTAAAAAGGTACAAGCTTTTTATTTACATTTTTGTTTCTCTGACTTAAAACCACTATGCACTTGAACATAGGCTTTAGCACATGAGGTAGATGGATTAGTATCATCATGACTGAGACTGGAGAGTAACAACAACAATGTCACCCCTCCTGTTTCTGTATGAGCTATGGCACAATACAATGTTACTGGAGACTGTGAAGAACACTGACAGCCCTATTATTACAATTTCTGTTTCAGCACTGAACCTTGCCACCTCTCCTGTTTGTGAGTGAGCTATGGTACAGTAAAATGTAACTGCAGATTTAGACCAAGCCAGCCTGCCCTATAATTTCTATTTCAGCAATGACTGTTAGCAATGGAGCACTCCTCTTTGTCTGTTACCTATATAACGCAGTAGAAATTGCCTGCAAATTCAGAAGACAAGCCTGCTAGCCCTCCTATTTGTATTTCAGCAATGACTCTTAGCAATGGAGCACTCCACTGTGTCTGTTACCTATTTAACACTTCTGAATTTGCCTGCAAATTCAGAAAAAAAGCCTGCAAGGAATTGTATATTTGTATTTCAGCAGTCACAAAAATAGCAATGCTGCTCTTCTCTTTGGGTGTAAATAATACCCTACACTTATTGGTTCAAATTCAGAAAAAAAGCCTGCAAGGACTAGTATATTATATTTGTATTTCAGCAATGAAATATTCAGCAATGGAGCTCTCGTCTTTGGATGTATATACACCCTACACCTTTTGGTGCAAATTCTGACAAAAAGCTTGCAAGGACTTGTATATTTGGATTTCACCAATGACAAATAGCAATGGAGCTTTCTTGAACACTGCTACCACCCTCCTCTTTCACTTTTGTACGTTTGCCTGCCCAAATGCTCTACACTCTATCCTACCCCTTCTGTATCCCTCTCTCAAATGGCTCTAGATCGCCGTGCAGGGCGGTATTTATAGATTCCAAAACTCCCGAGATCCATTGATGTCACAATGACGTTTTGCCTTGTTTTGGAATCCGAAAAAAGCGCGAAAGTACCGAGCCGGCTCTGCTCAGTACTCGGATCCCTTAAGTTTGGGTGTGCCCGGTTTTCGGGAAACCGAGCCTGCTCATCTCTAATTTATAGGGACACACACTCTGGACACACATTTATAGGGACATACACTCTGGGTACACATTTATAGGGACATACACTCTGGGAATACATTTATGGGGACAAACATTCTGATCGCACATTTATAGGGACATACACTCTGGGCACACATTTATAGTGATAGATGTACTGGGCACATATTTATAGGGACAGTCGGACTGGGAACACTTTTACAGGGACAGACAACATGGCACACATTTATAGGGACATATACTCTGGACACACATTTATAGGGACAGACAGACTGGAAACACATTTCTAGTGATAGATGTATAGGGTACATAATTATAGGGGCAGGCACATTGGCCACACACATATAGGGATAGATACACTGGGCACACATTTATGGGGACATACACTCTGGACAAACATTTATAGGCATAGACACAGTGGGCACAAATTTATTATTTTTATTATCTTTTAATAATATAAAGCAGCACAAAAGGTCGCCATACAGGAAATTTACAGTAGCATACAATACACAGACAGCAGCCATCAATAATATATTACATAATACATTATTAAATAATTAACATCATTATATAAAAACCAGACATCCACTAATTAACAGATAGCACACAGATAACTTTATTGCAGATCAAGCTATTTACAGGACATTGAGTAAGAGTGATGTCCAATGTGTATGTTTGGGTTCGGCTGGTTATTCCCTGCATCTTGCCTTCAATCAAGTCTGAGCTTCTGTGCAGGTGTGCCTTCTTTGAATAGCTCATTGGTCAGCTGCTTTATTTAAAGACCCCCCGTCTTCATGCCTTGCCAATGATAGAGTTGGATAGCATTGGGTTTGCATGCTTCTTGACTGCAGACCCATCTTAATGCATGGGCACGCTGGACAGTTTCCTGGGACCCCCACGAGCATTTGGCCCCACTGGTGTGTTACCATTTCAGTATATTTTTCGGGGAGATTTATTCAGAAGCTTCAAACCTTCTTTATTGAAATATTTAGGTGGACTAATCACCTCAGTATCAGCTGTTATCTGTACTTTCGATCTTGCTGTTGTGTATACATATCTTGACCTTGACAAAAGCAAAGTGCTCATACTAATTGTACATAAGTGGGTGAGTGGTTGTGTAGGTAGGGCCCCAGTGCACTGCTTTGCCCGGGGCTTATAATGCTGTAAGAAGGCCCTGCTTGACTACTGTATTTTGTCAAGTTCATCTTGTCGAAGTTTGTTCCTGGCTTTGCATCGGTTCCTTATTCTGCATTATTTGTATTCAGATGTCTTAATTGCAGAAAACAAACCTGCTGGGTTCTGTCTTCGTTCAGATTGGACTTCTGATATTTGGTGGCATTATTCAAGTCTGTTTCTGTTTGTCTCCTCATTTCTGTCTACTGGTCTTAATCTACAATTTATTCACATACAGCCAACTCGGAATTCCCAGGCACGGACTGTGGTAACTATCCTTTGATCTATAGCAGTTTTTCCCAAACCAAGTCCTCAAGTACCCCTAACAGTGCAGGATTACCAGGTCACAAGTGAAATAATTAGTACCACCTGTGCATCTTTCATAAGGTGTCAGTCAGTAATGAATACACCTGTGCTCCAGCAAAGAGATATGGAAAACAAGCACTGTTTCGGTTACTTGAGGACTGGGTTTGGAAAACACTAATCTATAGTGTGACAAAAGGAGTGGTTTGTCACAGGCCTCTAAGAGAGAAATTATGTATTCAGCTGACAGTCTATAGAGCAAGGTTGCAGACATTACACATTTGTACAGCAGGGCACCTAGTTCAAAGATACACAACATGATTTGAATTACATATTTTGAAGTGGTTTGGAGGCACATTTTTCCACAGCTAACAGCAGATGACAGGGTGTGTCTGGTATGAGAGTAATCAAGCAGAGCAGATAACTCCTTTTTAAAGGCCAGGTGGAAGTGTCACCTGTCCATAAAGCTAGAGCTGTGCGAGGTGTGTAAAATATTTAAGCCTGAGTTACTCATTATTATGTGACTGATGCCAAACAAGTTGCCCGGTGTCTAGGCAGTTGGTCTTTGTTAGTTTAGCATTAGGTTCACAAGAAATTGTGTGCAACTTTGTGGTATGCATTACTTTGACATTCTGATGATAAAAGCAAAGTACAAAGCAAGAAGTTATTTATGTCCGCATCATCAAAATGGTGCCCATGCCACACTAGTTATTAGTGGATCCAGCGTTAAGTTACAAAAGTCTTGCTTCAATATACATTCTGCACAATTACTTCAGCATTAAAGACGGGCTTTGCAATGATGACTGAACTTTGTGTTAATTTGCACCAGTCTTGCTTCAAGAGACATTCTTCATTATCATGCCTTGCTAAAGGACTGTATAATTTACTCCAGTATAATAATTTATTCCTGCATTACTTGAGGGTTACTGCATTTTCTGTTTAATCTGATTCTGGAATAAACTCCAGAATGTTTTTTTACTAAAACACAACCTCATTCCTGTGCATAACTAACGAGAAGGAGGACATGAGGAAAGAGGGTCCTCCTCATGAGAGCCTACATCCTAAAGGGAAAGGGAAGACACAAATAGTGGGGCAATTTGTGGGGAGTGAAGGTGGTAGCTGAGGCAATGGGATTAGGAGGAGGGCTGATAGTCTTGAATAAGGAAATGAGTTTTAAGGGCATGCTTCTAAGCCTTGCAGGGTACAGGCTAATCTGATAGAGCATGGTAGATCTCCACAGATGAGGAGCAACATGTGCAAAGTCCTGGGGGTAAATGTGTCAAGCTGCGATTTTGAATTTCCAGTGATTTTCACAGGCGAGTTTAAAATCGCCGATTTTTTCACATGTCAACTGTAAATACTATATATTGTGCAAATTCTAAAAACCATGATATTGTCCACAAATCGTTAGGCATACGCCAAAATGTCTTTCACGTGTATAATCAATAATTCCTCCCACATGAGTCCTCCTTCTCCCCTGATAGTCCTCAGTGCAGAAGCATAAATGCAAGAGAGGGAATAAGAAAAGAGAGAACTCGTGGTGCAATACCGTTTTCCACAATTTATTGATATAAAACAATATTAAAATTCACTCACGTTTCTGTGGTTTTTACAATTCCTCAAAGGGTTTCTTTAACTTCTCGGCAACATGTGCTGTTTGTTAGTCCGCTTTGTGCACTGTTCCTAGTGCGATGTTACAGCCACGGCTCAATAACAAGAGCACTTGTTATTGAGCTTCTGCACTGAAGACTATCAAGGGAGAAGGAGGACTCATGTGGGAGGAATTATTGATTATACATGTGAAAGACATTTTGGCATATGCCTAACGATTTTTGGACAATATCATGAATTTTAGGGTTTGCACATTATATAGTGTTTACAGTTGACATGTGAACAGAGAGACTCCATAACTGGTTCTTATTCATTTGTTACTTATATCCTGATATAGAAACGTAGAAGGTGGTGTCATTAGGTTTCTGTATATAAGATTTTCAGACTCTTTACAATCCCATAAATGTGTGTATCCCTTTCCTTATGCGCCAAGTCTCAGGACTATTGTTTTTCATTTTTTTTTTATTTGCGGAAGATCAGGCTTCTTCCGTTTTTGGGACAGTAGCAGCATCCCAATCCTATTCCCCTATTGTCTTAAGAGCGCTTATCGATCACCTATTTTGCATTGTGGATTTATACACTTGTAACAATATTTCCAGATGGGGTCACCATTTAAATTAAATTTGTGACGACAAGACACTACATATTATAGACATGATTAGCAAACACATAAGCCAATTGCCTATGCAGGCTAAGAAGGACTATAAAAAGGGATCCCAATGCCCATTACTGTGAGGGTGCTTGAAAATGTTTGGAAAAGTATTTTTGTTTGTTTTAGAGCAACATCTTATTTTGGAGTCAGCATAGACAGGGAGAGGAACATCCACAGCACCAGGCTTCTCTTAGGCTGCACAGGACACGTAGGTTTGTTTTTTTGGGTGATTGGTGTTGCTGCCATCATTTACATGTATTTATTTTTAATTGTAAGTGATTCTGGATATGAATGTCAATCCTGGTTTATGACACCTTTGTAATAGAGCGGTGATAGGACTTACCTTTGCCCTTTGCCCTTTAGATGTCCACATTCATGTGCCTTTATACATCTGGCGGTGTGCTTTTCTATGGCCCAGGTGGCTGATATAGTGTGGTGATGTGTGCTGCATAATTTGGCCCTAAACCAAAGTATACTATTAACACCAGCAATATACAGTAAGAAACCAGGTGAGCTCATTCTAGCAGCTGATGTTCTTAATACAGTAGGGAAGGGGGCAGGAAATAGAGTTACCAGTAACCTTGTTTTTAATTAACACCTGTTATTGTCAAACCAGCATCATTATGAACATCTCACACAACCACCATTGACCTTATTTTATGGGTATATGTGTGTGTAAATAACCATTTAGGCATTATTGTATGATAAAAACAATATAATAAGTGTTCCCAGATTACCCAAGTAAACAACAACAGTGCATAAATGAAAAATGTATTCACTAACTCAATTTTAAGAAACATAAATAACACAGTATGGGCTAGATTTACTAAGCTGCGTGTTTGAAAAGTGGGGATGTTGCCTATAGCAACCAATCAGATTCTAGCTTTCATTTATTTAGTACTTTCTACAAAATGACAGCTAGAATCTGATTGGTTGCTATAGGCAACATCCCCACTTTTTCAAACCCGCAGCTTAGTAAATCTAGCCCTATGTGTTTTTAAATAAAAAAGGCACTTTGCCATAAACACAAAACTATTTTTTTTTCTTGGATGCAGGATCTGCAGTCTTGTCCTGGCTGGTGGATGGCCGTCTGCCACCCCTAATCCTACCACTGCTGCGAACAGGAGTAGCAGGCAATGATGGGCTTGGGGTAGTACTTTTAGTGCTGGCAAGGGAAGATGAAGGCACTGGTAGTTGTGCCAATAATTGCCCACACATTGTAACAAAATTGCTGGATAGTTCACGTCTTTTAGGTGATGGGTCTCTGGCACCTTGTGATGTTTCTTAAAAATTATAAAAAAAAATGATTAACCATTATCTGGACAAAAGCAGCTATAGGTGATTTTCAATTCAGGCAAATTATGAATAACATTCCCTTCCCCCAATACAACATAAGTGGATTTACCTTGTAAGGAGTCCTCCTCCTCCTGGGACGGGAGAGCTGCTGCGTGTGCTGGTGGTTTCTGCTTTTGACCAGAGGCTGTGTGGACAAAAATGTAAAATATTTGATATTAATATTTTTCTTCAAAAAAAATCTAACATTTCCTGCTGCAGGATAACCGTTTTAACATAAAAAATAAATATTTGCACCACTGTACAGTACTCACCAATCTTTTGTTGAGACACTGGTCTGTCTGTGTCCCAAACGTTGATACCCTTGAGGAGCTCGATATATTAACTGTTTGAATTCCGCCTCATAAGACATGTAGGATATCACAAGTGCAGGCCCACCTTCTGTACCTGCAGTTGTTCGCCTCTCCTCGGCCATCTTCTCCTTCACTCACCTTTTAATATCACTAATGCGCTTCCAGCAGTTGTCAATACTTCTCTTAATGGGGCCCACCGCATTTACAGCATCACATAATTGTGACCACAGCTGCTTTTTTCGTGAAAAACTGTTCTTTGAAGCTAGGCTCCCAAAAATCCTCTCATAAACAGACACATAATTTTGTATGAGGTCTCAATTTCCCTCAAAACTGAAGTGCACATTGCGCCCGGACTTTGTGTTGCCCGCATAAGGGCCTGCCTCTTCCTCCTGCTCTTCCTCACCTCCTAGCTCCTCTCTCTCCTCCTCCCCACGCTCCATAGCCTCCTTACCTCTCCTGCCTCTTACCATGCTGACAGACAAAGAACACACAGGGGAAAGACAAAGAAAAAACAAATAGAGTGACAAATAAAACACAGGGGAAATACACTCAAAAACCAAGGACAGGGGAAAAACAATAAACAGCAAAAAAAAAAATCATTCAAAGATCAAATAATAATCAATACACAAACAATAAGACAATCTAGGGCAACTAAACAAAATAATAATGAAAACAATACACCTCACTTTCCACACTCTTTAACACAAACTAATCTCTCTCCTGCACTGTCACCTGGTGGTAAATGGATCAAGCTCCGATTTTGAAAATCCCCCGATTTTCTCAGGAGAGTTGAAACTCGCCAATGTATTAACCTGAGATTTGATGTAAAATCGCCAGAGATGTGTTTCTGTCAAAATTGCTATTTACAAAATCGATAGAGATCAAAGTCCCGACTGTTTGCTACTCTAGCTATACAAGTCTCCAAAAATATGAAGCTGTGATCAAGGAAACTTTAAAAATTGCTACATACAACACGCTGCACCCTAGCTGCGAGATTAGTAGACACATCACTGTTACAATGCCCTGCCTATACAGGTGTAGGTCCCGGCAGCTGTCAAAAGTTAAAAAATAGATAAATGTTGAAAAAAAAATGCGTGCTGCCCCTTTCTCCGACTACTATTAACGCTAGTGCTGCCAGCCTACTGCTGGTTACGTGAAAATCTGGGAAAAATTTGCATGGGGTCCCACTGATTTTCATGCAACCAGCACTAGGCAAACCAGCCAGGGTGGTTGACACTATAGCAGGGGGACATGCTGCAGGGGTCCCCCTGCCATAATGACATACCAACCCCAGGCTGTTCAGTGCTGGGCTGGATTCCTTAGGGAGTAGGGTCCGCAAAAAAAAATGTGCGGGCTCCCCCTCTAGGAACAACCAGTCCAGTGCTGAAAGCACTAGGGCTCCTCCTACACCCCTGGGAGGGTAACAACTACAGTTCAATTGAGAAAAAAACAAACAGACGACATTTTGTTTTGTGGAACTTCAAGTCCTAGCCATGTCAAGGTGCCATAAATAGTCACCAGCATACCCATCGCAGTCAGGTCATGCTGGCAATTGGAGAACCACAAGTGCCAACATGGCCTCACAGCCATTGCTGGCTGCGACCTGTTGTTCCACAAAGCAAAATGTTAAAAAAAAACACCACACCCTATTTAGCACAACACAATTTATAAAAATATAAAACCTCCCCCATGAAATACATAACGCAACCTCTTTAATACCACATCAATTTATTAAAAATACTAAAGCCCAATATTCTCACCAATACTGTTACGAGCCGCACCGCCGCGGCTTACTCACCCGCGTCCCGGCCGTCGCCATGGCGACCGGGACGTCATTTCCGGCCATAACCCGGCCGTTGCCGGGGCAACCAGCAGACGCTTCAGAGCTGCGTCCCGACAATAGGAGGAGGCCGGGCACAGCGTTCTACAGCCTGTGGGCTAATTAATATGGGCAGATTTTAGGAGGCAATTACAGGCATTAGCCTGCAACTGTGCAGGCCAGGGGCAAGCCCTGATTGGCTCTGTTAGTGACTGCTCTATTAACCTGCAGGAGTGTGTTCAACCTGTGATTGGTTCAGCTGGGTATTTAAGGCAATGAGGTCTGCTGCCTCATTGCCGGTTATAGCTCCTGTGTTCCAGTCTGCTGACCTGCTTGTTCCAGTTCCTGTATCCTGTTATCTATATTGACTTCCCGTGTATGACCCTTGGCCTTGTATTGGACTTCGCTCCTGTTTCCTGTGGCCCTGATCCTTGGTTTGTTTACCCGTTCCGCTACTTTGCCTGTGACCTCTGACCTCAACTTGTTCATCGATACTGCTACTTGCTGCCGGCCTTGACCTCTGCGTGGACCTGACTCTTCTTGCCTGGGTTCTCCCCAGTCGGTACACACTTCACGACCCTCTGTCAGTCTGCAGCCCAGTCTGTCCCCACCATCAGGGGCTCCAGTGAACACCTGACTGGCAGAGTAGACTCCGGGTTGTGTTGTGCTGGCTGGAGGGGTTCCTAACAATATAACCGGCCCACTCACGGAGACGTGGCTAGAATGGATGCAAGTGGATCCACACCGTCTCCAGCACAAACCCTAGCAGGCCATGTTGAGTCCTTGTATCAGATGATGCAGGGATTGGCTGAGCGTATGTCTGTTCAAGAAGAAGCCACAAAAGCTTCACAACCTACTCCAGATCCCATCTGTGAACCCAAAATGAATTTACCAGATCGGTGCTCCGGAAATAGAAACCTGTTTCGGAACTTCAGGGAGAGCTGCAAGCTCTATTTTCGGATGAGACCCCGCTCCTCCGGTTCAGAGCAGCAAAGAGTTGGGATTATTATTTCCCTTCTACAGGGTGACCCCCAGTCCTGGGCGTTTTCTTTGCCGCAGACCAGTCCGTAGACTCCTTCTTCGAGGCATTGGGTCTACTGTATGATGACCCAGATCGAGTGGCCTCCGCGGAAGCTCATCTACGGTCTTTGAAACAAGGCCGACGGTCGGCAGAAGAATACTGTGCTGAATTCCGTAGATGGTTACCTGATAGTGGATGGAACGACCCTGCCTTACGAAGTCAGTTCCGTTTCAGCCTATCTGAACAGATTAAAGATTCTTTGGTGCAATACCCGTCTCCTAGCTCTCTGGAGGATCTGATGCACCTCTCCATTAAAATTGACAGGAGATATAAGGAGCGGAAAACTGAAAAGGAAACATCATCACCTCCATCCGCCTTCATTCCTGTTTCCCAGGATGGTGAGGAGCCTATGCAATTAGGAGCATATCGTCTCTCTACTGAATAGAGAGACAGGAGACATTGGCAAAGTCTATGTCTCTACTGTGGCATAAAAGGCCACTTCTCCCGTTCTTGCCCAAATAAGTCGGGAAAAGACCATGCCTAGGGAATGAGGGGAAAGTTCACCTAGGTCTGTAAAATATCTCCCCGAAAAATGCTGTATTAATCCCTGCACAGCTCACCTTCCGAGCTCGCTCTGTGGACCTGTCGGCCTTCATTGATAGCGGAGCTGCTGGCAACTTCCTTGATATCGGGTTTGCCCGCTCTGTTGGAATTCCGATGGTAAAACTCAAATCTGCTATTATTATCTGTGGCTTAGACGGAGGTCCATTGCCTGGTGGCAAGATTTCCTGGGAGACCCCGCCACTACAGTTGAAGATCGGAGCTCTCCATTAGGAGTCAATCACCTTCTTCCTGATCGATTGTTCGTCGGTTCCTATGATCTTAGGCCACCCGTGGCTTTCCTGTCATAACCCTGTCATAGACTGGGTAAAAGGAGAGATTGTCAAGTGGAGTACTTATTGTACACAGTCTTGTTTGTCACTGTCTCTGCGTATGATTCGGCCTATTCCGGAGCGGCTTCCCTCACAGTATCATGAATTCTGGGATGTGTTCTCCAAGAAGGCTGCTGATACCTTACCGCCACATCGTGACTTTGACTGTGCCATCAAACTTATTCCTGGTTCCAAGTTACCTAAGGGGCGTTTGTATTCCCTTTCTGCTCCAGAAACAAAATCCATGCAAGAATATATCGATGAAAACCTGGAGAAAGGCTTCCTCAGGCCATCTAAATCTCCCGTAGGAGCAGGATGCTTCTTTGTATCAAAAAAGGACGGAGGGTTAACACCCTGTATTGACTACCGGGGATTGAATCATATCACAGTCAAGAACACCTATCCCCTTCCGCTCATCTCAGTATTGTTTGATCAGTTAAGAGGGGCTACTGTCTTCACTAAAATCGACCTTCGTGGAGCGTATAATCTCATCCGTATCAAAGAAGGAGATGAGTGGAAGACGGCTTTCAATACGCACTCTGGCCACTACGAGTATCTGGTCATGCCGTTTGGCCTCAGCAATGCGCCTGCAGTGTTCCAGGACTTGATCAACGAGGTCCTGCGAGACTTCCTGGGTGGTTTTGTGGTCGTCTATTTAGATGACATCCTCATCTATTCCAAATCTTTACTCGCACATCAGACTCACGTCAAACAAGTCTTACGAAAATTGCGAGAAAACCATCTCTACGCCAAGCTGGAAAAATGTGAGTTTGAGGTGCAGAAGGTATCCTTTTTAGGTTACGTAATCTCTTCTGAGGGATTTTCTATGGATTCAACAAAGGTCCAGGCTATTGTGGATTGGGTACAACCCAACAATCTAAAGGCGGTACAGTGGTTTCTGGGCTTCTCCAATTATTATCGAAGGTTCATTCACAACTTCGCTGACATTGTGGCTCCCATTGTCGCTTTGACCCGTAAAGGAATGGACCCAACTAATTGGTCGCCTCAAGCAGTAGCCTCAATCAAAAGTCTGAAAAAGGCCTTTTTCTCAGCTGAGGTCCTTAAACATCCAGATCCAGCTAAAGCATTCGTTCTAGAGGTCGATGCCTCGGACTTTGGGGCCGGCGCCATCCTATCACAGAAGGATCCTTATACTAATCATCTACACCCATGTGCCTATTTCTCCCATCAGTTCTCTTCAGCAGAAGCCAACTACGACGTCGGTAATAGAGAACTATTGGCAATCAAGTGGGCCTTCGAGGAGTGGCGGCATTGGTTGGAGGGTGCTTCGCATCGGATCTCTGTCATTACCAACCACAAGAACTTGCAATATATACAGTCAGCCAAGCGTTTAAACTCTAGACAGGCCCGCTGGGCATTATTTTTTACCCGGTTCAATTTCCTGATCACCTACAGACCAGGTTCCAAGAATGTATAAATAAAATTAATAATAAAAAATTAATAATGTCCGGGCAGATGCTCTGTCCAGGAGTTTCATGGCACACCATGTTCCGGTTACTAACCCAGAGCCTATTATTCCTCCTTCCATAATCCATGCTGGGTTAACCCAAGATCTGAGTGTCACACTTTAGAGATTCCAGAAATTAGCCCCAGATGCTACTCCGGAGCAACGACTTTTTGTTCCAGTCCACTTAAGAAAGACGGTTCTTGCGGAAGCACATTGCAGTAGGGCTGCTGGGCACCCTGGAATTTACAAGACGCTAGAAATCCTTTCCCGCACGGTCTGGTGGCCATCCATGTCTGCCGACGTCAAGAGACATGTCCTCTCATGTGAGATTTGTGCTAGAAACAAAGTTCCTAGGATCCGTCCAGTAGGCCAATTAGTTCCTTTGGCCCCTCCTGCGAAACCATGGACTCACTTGTCTATGGACTTTGTAGTGGATTTACCACCTTCTGCAGGACACAACACAATTTGGGTCGTGGTAGACCGGTTCAGCAAAATGTCACATTTCATTCCGTTAACCAAACTGCCTTTTGCTCGGGATTTGGCTCTCTTATTCATTCAACATATTTTCAGGCTCCATGGACTTCCTACTGACATCGTCTCTGATCGGGGTTCTCAGTTTATAGCACAATTCTGGAGATCCTTCTGTACCCTTCTCGGATTCAAGGTCAGTTTATCATCCGCCTACCACCCTCAGTCAAATGGGCAAACTGAAAGGGTTAACCAGTCCCTAGAAAAGTTTCTACGATGCTACACATCGGAGTTCCACGATAATTGGTCTTCCTTGTTACCCTGGGCGGAATTTGCCTGTAATAATTCCTGTCACTCAGCTACTAAAATCTCTCCGTTCTTCTGCAATTATGGTTTTCACCCCAGATCTAACTCCCTGTATTCACTCCAGTCCGTTGGTATCCAGGAGATCCGCTCCACTGCGAGAGATCTCAGAGTTATCTGGAAGAAAGTTCACTCATCATTGAGACAAGCCTCACTAGTGGCAAAAAAAAAATCGGACCGACATCGTACCATCTGCTCCCTTAAGGTTGGCCAGAAGGTGTGGCTGTCTATGAAAAATATCAGGCTCAGACAGCCTTGCAAGAAGTTGGGCCCTAAGTTCATCGGGCCGTTTCCTATCATCAAACAGGTGAACCCCGTTGCATTTAGGTTAAAAATTCCGGCCTCGTTGAGAATTCCCAACACATTTCATTGTTCTCTGTTGAAACCGGTACTATTTCCTTGTCAAGCCCAGTCTTCAAGTGTGCCTGGGAGAGGTTCCAGTGGGCCACAAAAATTCGTGATTCAAAATGTCCTTGATTCTAAAAAAGTTCAAGGACAGGTGCATTTCCTTGTACAATGGAGGATTCGCGGATTGGAAGAGCGATCTTGGGTTCCGCGGAGACAACTCCATGCCCCAAAGAAACTGAAGGAGTTCTTCAAAAAATTCCCTAGAAAACCGGGATGTCGGGGTCCCTCGACCCCTCCTCAAGGGGGGGTACTGTTACGAGCCGCGGCGGTGCCCAGCCACCGCGACTCACTCACCCGCGTCCCGCCGTCGCCATGGCGACCGGGACGTCATTTCCGGCCATAACCCGGCCGTTGCCGGGGCAACCAGCAGACGCTTCAGAGCTGCGTCCCGGCAATAGGAGGAGGCCGGGCGCAGCGTTCTACAGCCTGTGGGCTAATTAATATGGGCAGATTTTAGCAGGCAATTACAGGCATTAGCCTGCAACTGTGCAGGCCAGGGGCAAGCCCTGATTGGCTCTGTTAGTGACTGCTCTATTAACCTGCAGGAGTGTGTTCAACCTGTGATTGGTTCAGCTGGGTATTTAAGGCAATGAGGTCTGCTGCCTCATTGCCGGTTATAGCTCCTGTGTTCCAGTCTGCTGACCTGCTTATTCCAGTTCCTGTATCCTGTTATCTATATTGACTTCCCGTGTATGACCCTTGGCCTTGTATTGGACTTCGCTCGTGTTTCCAGCACCATGGAAGTTGCTGTACCGGGGCCCAAAATTCCTCTTGTCGGCCCTGCCTGTGAGTCAAGGGGGTAGACATCTCCAGGCAAATAATCTAAATGTTTCCTATCTAATCAAACTGATGGATCACATCCAATTATCTCTCACCCACCTCCTTTACCCCCCTTAATTTATATACTGTGTTATTTAAAATGACTAGAAAAGAAGCATATCCAGTTACTGTAGTAAAAAAAATATTTTTCTCTGACATTTTGCTGTAGATGGAAATACTTTTAATGCAGCCGTGTGGGTTCAAATGATCGTTCAATAGTTATGTTTTTTCTGATATATTTGTTAGAGTTTTATTTCATGTGGAATAATTTACTGAAAATTCTGCCATTACTATTTAATTGAGGGAAAGTACCTGTTACCTATATGTGTGTGTAAGTATTCTGTTGTTGCTATTTTGTGGGAGATTTGAAAATAGCAAAACATTGGTTTCCTACAGTGGCGTCTGTATTATTTGGTGGAATTGCTGTAGTATGGGGTGACGTAGTGGTGGCAATGTTGTAGTGTGTTTGGGGCTTAGTATCGCTAATAAGTAGGAGAGAGTATTGCTGTAATGTGGGGGGTGACGACGGTTGCTGTAATGTGGGAGTGATGCTGGTTGCTGTAATGTGGGGGGAGGGGGTAATTCTGGTTGCTGTAATGTGGGGGGTGATGCTGGTTGCTGTAATGTGGGGGGGTAATTCTGGTTGCTGTAATGTGGGGGGTGATGCTGGTTGCTGTAATGTGTGTGTGTGGGGGGTAATTCTGGTTGCTGTAATGTGGGGGGGTAATTCTGGTTGCTGTAATGTGGGTGGTGACAACGGTTGCTGTAATGGGGGAGTGATGCTGGTTGCTGTAATGTGGTGGGGGGGGGGGGTGATGCTGGTTGCTGTAATGTGGGTGGGTATTGATGTAGAATGAGTGTGTGGGATTTTTTTTTTACTGCTGTAATTTTGGTACAAATAATGTATTGTTATGGTATTTATTGATGTAATTGGGGTACTAATAATGTAAGTTTGCGGGTCATTAGGAGAAATAAATACCCCCCCCCCCCACACACATACTCATACTACATCATGTTGTACTGCACCAGCAACGCACACTACCCCAGCATCAGCATGCAACAATATAGTGCATGAAGCCCAACAGGTGGGCCTGTGTGCTTTAAATGCCATGGCTGATTTTTAGTCCCAGTCCGGCCCTGGCTCTCAACATGTCATGTGATGTTAGAGGGGCAGAAGGAGAATGTCACAGTCTGGATTGAGCTCAGAGGGGTGTACCAAAGCCTCACTGTTCTTTACTCAATGTGCCATGTGCCTTTTGTTGCCATGGTAGTCCACGGCAATTGCATCATTAATAACAATTTAATGATGCAAACCAAGGAAAAAGATAATTAAAACTTTCATTACTTTAGGTCGGTGCAAACAAAAATGTTTGAATTAAGCACATTTCCATATGCAACGACATACAATTGTTACTGCAAGTTTTGTTATTCATTTGCTTTTTTTCGTACATGCTTATACTTTACGATTGTAAAAAAATATGGTAGCAAAGTTAATACTTTTCCTTAGCAAATGCTTGCTAAAATGTGGAAATCAATAACACAACAGATGGCAAAACCACAACATGTGCATCTAATTGAATCCTTTCTAGGTGTAGCGATTATTCTCATTTTGAACTGCTGGGGCTTAAAAAAAAAAAAGAAATCGTACTCTCTGGGCCTGAGTCATTAAGGAAAGTAAGGCAAAAAAAGGAGTAATTGTTCTACGGGACAAACCATGTTACAATGCAAGAGGTGCATATTAGTATTTTGCACATAAGTTAAATACTGGCTGCTTTTTCATCTAGCACACAAATACTTGCTGGCTTTATTATTACAACAAAATTTAAAGTTGATCTAGGACTTGCCCTACCCCAACTATAAATCTGTCCCCACATTTTAAATTTACCTCCCCCTCCAATGCAACATGGTTTTACCCAGGTACTAAGTTACATCTTTTTATGCTTTGCTCTCCTTAATGACTCAGGCCCTCTGTGTTTTCTAAAATTCTGTGTGATATATTGATGAAATTACAATCACCTATTTCAATGTGTATTGCAATTTCTTAAATACTTAAACACTTTTCTCCATAATTCCAGTGAATGAAAAGGTCAGAAAAAAGAAAAATTTATTGCTCTGTGTATGAAATAAGATGTTTTGTACACTATTACTGAATTTTATCATTGCAATACACAGCAAGAGTTATCTGGTAATTTTTTTCTTAGGGGGTAAACAGGTTGGGTACGTAATATCGGTGCCTGGAATGCCAACATCCGGTATAACGAAAAAATTATTTTGTTTGCAGTAATTCTGATATATCTAAAATGGCGGCTTACTATATTGAAGACAAAGAACATGTCCGATAATTCTCCTACATGGCTGCTATAGATTCCGATAGTAGAAAATGGCGGCGCTTCAAATTGACGTCACTTGTAATGCAGACAGTGTTTTTGTTTTTTAAAGCTGCAATGGCAGGACCCTAAACCTAACCCTAATCCTAACTCTAACACTAACTTTAACCCAACCCTAATCCTAACCGTAACCCTTGGATTCGTTTCTTGAGGCGGTGGGTCCTGGCATTGCCGCTTTAAAAATAAAAGTATGAGTGTCTGCATTAGAAGTGACGTAAATTTGGCGTGCTGCCATTTCCTACTATCAGAATGTATAGCAGCTGTGCAGGAGTGTTATAGGTCATGTGCTCTATCTTCATTATAGTAAGTAGGCTATTTTTAGATAACAGAATTACTACAATCGGAATTATTTGGTCGTTTTACCGGGTGTTGGCATTCCAAGCACTGGTATAATGACTACCACCTGGGGTAAATACATGCAATAAGCCCAATCTTTCCTATGAGCATCCTGCAACAGAATAATCAGTGTGACAAAACCAGTGCAGGCGTGATTTGTCTAATGTGGTTATGGTTTAAAAAGCCAATGAAATATATGAAAAATAGTTATATTAAAGAGATTTAATCAAATACTACATCTACCAGCCACATTTGAGCAGTGTACAAAGCAGAGACGATTATTGTGACCTATACAAGAAAGAAGAAATCAAGGCCCACACCAGTGAACAAAGGGTTAACTCTTCACACCTCCAGACTGCTACACAAATGTAAAGGCAAGCACACACTAGGCTTGTGTCGAAGTCAGCAAATTGGATAAAGTCATTTCAATTAAAATCTAGCAAACTTGGTTGTCTTTGTTTGAAAAGATGCGTACGGTACGCTACGGCGTGAAAGGGCACGCTACGGCGTGAAAGGGCGTACGCAGCTGCAACACGTGGCAACAACAGTATTTAGTCTTTTACATACATTCCCACAAACACGCACACTTGTAAAATAGTACACATTAATGGTAGATGCAACACATAGTCATTTATGTCGAAATATAGTAGTATTTATGTGTAATATTATAAGTTATATGCATATCAGTAAAACAGATGGTACACGATAAAAGAATCATGTCATGTGTGGAATCAAACTAATCCCCTTCACACTTGCTTCTGTCCGGTTCACTCTGCGAAGGGATCGCAGAGCGCATACGCAAGTTATTAATGTTAAGGAATTATGGACTATTAGGATTATTAATCTTGGCGGGAAGATCAGAGCTCATCCCCTGGAGAGATGATCCCCTCCTTTGGATTCCTGAGCTTAAACTAGCCTATGATCTGCAACCCCCTGGACCCTCCTGATGCCTGGACCAATAGAAGCAAGCCACACCTTTGCACTGTTTTACTGTATCTCTGTTTGCATATAAGCAGCAACTCTTCATCTAGTGTTCAGTCACCTAGACCACAGACTTCAGGATTGAATGACTGTTCACTGGATCCAGAGCGCCTGCGATAAGTAACAGCTGTACTTACTATTATTTTGCTTAGATATATATACTGTTACTTTTTTGAGAATAAATCTTTGTGCATTGGAAACACAAATCGAGATTCGACAATCGTTATTGGATATTGACAAAACGCTCATAACAATTTGGGGGCTCGTGAGTTTGGAGGTTTCGTTGCCGGACGATACGCAAGACCAACGGATTTCGGTTCCACAACAAAGGGTGGAGACGCGTCATATACGGGTAAGAACGCAATGTGTTCAAAACCTGAATTTTACTCTGTCTTGTGAAACCGAATGTCCGTTTTGCATTATCTAAGGTACACTAACTGAACCTAGGGACAAAAGAGAAAACTGTTTCTTTTTACTGTCGTGCGTTTTAACTGTATCACATTGCTTAGCGTATGTGTACTTCCTGCTTTGCGTACTTCCGGTAGATTTGCCACGTGGTTAATCAATCATTTTGATAGTTGTTATACATGCATAGTATAATTACTTGTTAAAACCTCTGGGACATTATTACTATTGTTGGGAACTTTGATTTTCTGCGCATAAAAGGTGTATATCGTGTGATTTGATGACTTTAAATACACTGAGGTTTGATCTATTGTTGAATAGAGTGTCAGTTGCTGTCTGACGTGGCAGGTGCCCAACTGGTGTACGGTATAAGAGGCAGGTATATTGGGGGCGGAAACTGAATGAGTTTTCGCGACGTGCACCCAAGGGTAATCGCATCGCTTACGGATTAGCTTTAAGCGTTGCGATTGCACCGCACGGCAAGGAAAGCCGTGATTGTGACTTGGAATTCCCAGATCCTAGAAAAGAGTTGGCTAAGTGTCAGAAATTTGTTAAAGACTTAGGAAATGCACACGTGTAGTGTTGAGATCGTGTCTTCCTCCCAATACTGACATACAAAAATTTATTAAAGATTGTTTGTTGGAGGAAGATGACACCTTGACGGATGAGATAAATCAAGAAAATATAGAACAAAGTGTCAAACATTTAGCCATCTATTTTCCAGTAGTGGTAAATTGGAGTAAGATTTTCACCATAAAACAAAAAGATAGTGAAACTGCAGCAGACTATTTTGGTAGAGCTCTTGCATCAATGACACAATTTATTGGGGTATCAGATATAAGGGAGAACCCACATCATAGGGAAGTAGCAGTAACAGTACTGATGGATGGTTTAAAGGAAAACCTAAAGACAAGAGTACAAACCTCAACACCTGGTTGGAGGGGCAGCATGGTAGATTCTCTTAGAGAGATTGCTGTGGAACATGACAAAAATATTTTTAGAAAAAGGGAAGAAAAGAGTGACAAGTTGATGACGGTGAGTATACAAGCATTAGAGGGAATGCATACACGACCACCAGCATATAACCCACATGACAGGAAACGCAGAATGTTGAGATGTTATAATTGCAACCAGGAAGGACATATGAAAAAAGATTGAACAAAGGGAAGACATAAGTCTAATGAAGGGTCACATAGATATCCTCCAAGGAGGGATTCACATAGACTAGAAGACTCATACCTGCCCGCGCATGTTATAGCAGCAAAAGCTGCGCGGGAAAGCAATAGTCAGCACTAGGGGTCAGGTCATACCTGTAGTCTACAGCCAGTGAGGTTAACTGAGAGTCTGAGAGAAGAACCAACAATGATAGTTGACATAGCTGGTAGGAAACAAACTTTTGTTGTAGATACAGGGGCGGCCAGATCTGTGATAACCTCTCCTTTTAATCTACAGGTGACCAGTAAAACTATTCCAGCTATGGGGGTAACGGGAAGAGTGTTACATTATCCTCTAACTAAACCCGCTGAAGTTACTATCGGGCCCCTGGATACTAAACATTAGTTTCTCTTGGCTGCAGCGGCTCCTACTAACTTGCTAGGGAGAGACTTGTTATGTAAAATGGGATGTGTCATATACTGTACTTCAGATGGTGTGTTCCTAGATATACCCGAGAAGGTCGCGCATGAGGTACAGGATATTTTGGACACCCCTCAAAGGTTAATGTTACACTCTACTGTTATAGAACAAAGTCCATCTCAAGTAAAGGGGATGTTGCTGGAAATACCAGGTTCACTATGAACCAGAGATGGACAGGACACTGGACTGATGGCAAACATAGCCCCTGTCATGGTAAATCTAAAAAGTGGTAGGATAGCTCCAAAAATCCCACAGTATCCGTTAAAACCAGAGGTGGAACTAGGGGTATATCCTGTTATTGAAAGGCTGTTACAACAGGGGATTTTAATTCGTACATCAAGCACAGTAAATAGTCCCATTTTCCCTGTGAAGAAGAGTGGGGGGAGGGGCTATAGATTAGTCCAGGACTTAAGGGGAATTAATAAAGTTGTTGAGAGCCAATTCCCCGTAGTGCCGAATCCAGCTGTCATCCTCATGCAGATTCCACCGCCTGCTAGTCATTTTACTGTCATTGATCTATGTTCTGCTTTCTTCTCAGTCCCTCTTCACCCTAACTGTCAATACCTATTTGCATTCTCCTACCGGGGATTGCAATACACATGGACCAGACTCCCCCAGGGGTTCATTGACAGCCCCAGTATTTTCTCCCAAGCCTTACACGACTGTTTGCAATCCTTTCAACCCCGCAATGGGTCTGTTCTAATTCAATATGTGGACGATTTGTTGCTGTGCTCTGATTCTTTTATGTCATGTTTACATAATACTAAATTGTTGTTGCTCCATCTCTCACAAACAGGGCACAAGGTGGCAAAGGATAAATTACAGCCATGTCAGACTAAGGTCAAATACTTAGGACACTGCCTCACCAAGGGGCTAAGACACCTGACAACCGACAGGATTGAGGCTATACAACACATGACTCTGCCGCAGAGCCAGAAGCAGATTCGTACCTTCCTGGGGATGTGTGGATACTGTAGATCCTGGATCCCAGGTTTTTCTATTCTGGCATTACCATTGCAGGAGCTAGTCTCTTCCTCAAAACCAGAACGTGTTGTACACACAGAAGAGTCAGAGCAAGCGTTCTTTAATCTTAAAGATAGTCTGACTAGAGCACCTGCATTGGGAATACCTGATTATGAAAAGCCTTTTGAGCTATACTGTACGGAAGCTGATGGTTGTGCAGCAGGTGTCCTCACACAGAAACATGGTGACGCTAGCAGACCGATAGCATACTACAGTGCACAATTGGACACTGTGGCAAGATAACTCCCAACATGTCTCAGAAGTGTAGCAGCAACGGCTCTTCTGGTAAGTAAAAGCGAAGATGTAGTATTAGGACATAATTCAACTGTCTATACACCCCATGCTGTATCAGCTCTGTTAAATTCAGCCCAAACCAGACATGTTTCTTCAGCTAGATTCACAAAGTGGGAGCTAGCCCTGATGGCACCCTCAAACATCACCATCAAATGATGTAGCACCTTAAATCCAGCTACATACCTTCCATATGTGTCTCTAGAGACACAAAGGGTGGGAGGTGAGGAGACCCTGGTTGATGATAAGTTAGGCAAGAGTACTGACACGCATGATTGTATGGAACACCTAAACCAGACCGTTACTGCAAGGCCCGACATACGTGACACCCCCTTAGAAAATGTAGATTTTACGTTTTATACAGATGGGAGTTGTCATAGACAGACAGAGACGGGAGAGCTATGTACTGGTTACGCTGTGGTAGACGATCAGGATGTGGTAGAAGCTGAACCCCTTGGCTCACCTCACTCAGCCCAGGTGGCGGAACTAGTAGCACTAAGGAGAGCGTGTGAGTTGGCAGAGGGTAAATCAGCCAATATATATACTGACTCTAGGTACGCCTTTGGGGTAGTGCACAATTTTGGGGCCCTTTGGCGTCTTAGAAACTTTACGACAGCAGCAGGTACGCCAGTGGCACACTCACAACACATAAAAGGACTTCTGACAGCGATACAGTTATCCAGAACAGTAGCCGTCATAAAGTGCAAAGCCCATACCTTTGAAGAAGACCCAGTGTCATTGGGCAACAACAGGGCAGACGAAGCTGCTAAATGGGCAGCAGGGCAACCTATGACTGTATCGAGCGAGACTATGATGGTTTTTCAGACATTAGACATGCAGAAAATAATTGAAATGCAAGATTTGTGTTCCCTGCAGGAAAAGGCGATCTGGAAGGCGAAGGGATGTGGTCAAGAGTCCTCAGAAGTCTGGAGGGATGGACAAGGTAAGCCTGTAGCTCCCCGAACATACTATCCAAGCCTGGCTGAAGCAGCACACGGTCTGACTCACCTGGGTAAAGAAGGTATGTGCAAACTGGTGAGAGCATACTGGTGTGCTCCCGGATTTTCCTCTCAGGCTGGTAAGAAAGCAATATCATGTCTTACTTGTTTGAGGAAAAATGTTGGGAAAACTATTCCAACTGAGCCATCCCACATCCCTCCTACAGACGGACCTTTTCAGGCAATACAAATTGACTATATCCAATTACCACCGTGCAGGAATCTAAAATATGTGTTAGTGTGTATTGATGTGTTTTCCGGGTGGGTAGAAGCATATCCGGCAGCCACTAATACTGCTGTGTTCACTGCAAAGAAAATTGTACAAGACTTTGTATGTAGGTTCGGTATCCCTAGAATCATTGAAAGTGACAGGGGTACCCATTTTACTGGTGATATCTTCCAAAATATGTGTAAACTCATGGGAATCGGTAGCAGACTTCACACCCCTTACCGACCACAAGCCAGTGGTAAGGTGGAGAGAGTAAATGGCACTATAAAGAACAAGCTTGGTAAGATAATGGCTGAAACTGGGTTGGCATGGCATGAGGCTTTGCCATTGGTCCTCCATAGCATTCGAACCACTCCTAGACCTCCTCTTAATCTGTCCCCCTTTGAGATACTGTTCGGACGACAGCCTCATTTGATCGTGAGTCCACAACACGACTTGAAGTGTAATAATGAAGTGACTGTGCAATATCTTATAAAAATGAGCAGACAGCTAAAACAACAACAACAAAAACTCAAAATGCTGTCACCTGGTATGCCAGAAACGAATTGTCATGATGTTGAACCTGGGGACTATGTTATGATCCATAATTTCTTACGTTCAGGTTGTTTAACAGACCGTTGGGAAGGCCCGTACCAAGTGCTGCTGACCAGTACTACATCACTGAAGGTTGCAGAGAGAGACACTTGGGTCCATTCCACCCACTGCAGGAGAGTCAATAACCCGGAGAAAGTGCAAGATAAAACTGAGACCGACGACACAGATCTGTCACTCGTATATCTGTTCCGGGAGACCTAAGGCCCGCAGTCAAGACACCTGAGCCAGAGACGTTGCATCAGAACTATCTTTCCAGCTATGGAGTGGCGGTTTTTGTTTTTTGTTTTCTTTTGCTCCAGGATTTTCCTTGTTTTTACTTTTTCTAGGACATTCTATTTTTGTAAAGGAGGATGGAGGACAGAGGAAGGTTCTGGCAGTGATCTGGATGAAAAGAAAATCGAGGAAAAGTTATTAGAATACCCAGAGCAGTCCATTATTAAGCTTGGTCCAGGGGTTATTAAAAGGTCTGCTAGCTCGGGAACTCGGAGACAGTGTGAGGGGCTATTGTCTGATGAGTATTGTATCTGCAAGTTCTGTGACTCCCTAGTTGAAGAGAGATGCATCCAGCGATGTCAGTCCACCGGTAATCTGAATGTGGGCGGGCATCATTTGGAGGATTATCACTCCCTGGTGGGTAAGGTGCTAAACCAAACCGAGTGCTGGGTGTGCTCTCACGTGCCGCAGGGGCAGCATAACATAGGACTAGTGCCATTCCCATTTAACATCTCCGAAGTACTCGAATTGAGGGGTGGGAGGCCTATAGAGGGGAGGTACAATAACACCAGGTCCCCTAGTCTAACGCTTCGACAATACTCGGTAGATAGATCCTTGCTGTGTCTAAATATCTCTCATGCAAAGCGTCTGGAGAATTGGGAAGCTGACCTATCAGATCAGACAATGGCTCGCCACGCTCATTTTGGAGGGAGACTGAGGCCACCAATAAACAGGAGTGTTGATGGTCACAAATTAGGGCGTGTAACCAAACATAAGTGTCGCGGGCACTAGGAGTCTTTGCCCAGGATATCACCAGATGATGGACTTACCAGAGTAATATAGTTGGTACTATGGTTCTCTGGTAGCAGGGTGACAACGGAACAGGAGAAACAGCAGATGGTGAGAGAATGCTCATGGAAAGTCTATGACTAGCAGCAACTGGTAATGAGTAGATGAATGTACACGAGGAACCAGATGGACAAGGGAACGTGAGGAGAGTCAGTGGTCTGCGTATAGCAAGTTGTACCACTGCTATAGTGAGGAATGTCCAGGAGTAGCGAGGAGGTAGTGAGAGTCAGCGGTCTGCGTATAGCAAGTTGTACCGCTGTCTATAGTGAAGGAATGGAATCCAGGTGAAAGTAGGTAACGGGGAAGTCAGTGGTCTGCGTATAGCAAGTTGTACCACTGCTTATGTGAGAGGATACTTGAAACTGGTGTCACAGGGAACAGGAGTCAGTGGTCTGCGTCAGCAAGTTGTACCACTGATATATATATGTGAGGAGGGGCACGAGGAGATGAATGTAAAGCAGAGTATACACGGGGCGCACAGAACTTGATCCCACGATGATATCCACAATACAACGATAACTGACAAGCACTGCTTGAAGTATACAAAGTCACAATAGCTATCCAGGCAATAGGAAACAAAGTCAATGGTAACAATAGCTTCAGTGGATAGGAGGCTCCGGAGGAGAACACAACTCAGTCCAGATGGATATGCAATACAAAAGCAAAGTCAATGGAAAGTATGAATACCGCGGTTCAGGAGAGCAGGCTGTCAGAGAGACGTGCAGGCATACCTGAACGGCTGAAGGCCGGCAGGAGGAGAGACCACTGGAGGGTGGAAGCGGTAATCAGGTTGGTGCAGCGCACCGCAGGTAATCCAGAATCAACGAAGCAATACTCAGGAAGCAGTAGTAAGTGAAACTGGAAACATGATGAACACGGGAGAGTTGAGGCTGTCTGGTATCCAGTAGTAGTGGTGGAGGCAGCGGAGAGAAGGCACGCTGAACACGAGAGAGTAGAGGCGGTCTGGAACCCTATAGTAGTAACGGAGGCAGCGGAGAGCTGACACGATAAACACAGGAGAGTTGAGATGATCAGGAACTCTGTAGTAGTAACGGAGGCAGCGGAGAGCTGACACGATAAACACAGGAGAGTTGAGGCGATCAGGAACTCTGTAGTAGTAACGGAGGCAGCAGATAGGAATCAGCTGAGTGCAGGCACAATGAACACAGGAGAGTTGAAACGAACAGGAGTCCGGTAGTAATAGCAGATAGGAATCAGCTGAGTGCAGGCACGATGAACACAGGAGAGTTGAAGTGGTCTGGAAACCACAATAGCAGTAAACAGGAATCAGCAGGAGCTGAATACACGAGGAACACAGGAACACCTTCAGAGGCTCATGGGGAATGAGACTCCAAGATCAGGCAACCAGGTAATGATCACAGGTGGTTTAAATAGGGAGGGTTGCCTGATCATCCAATCAATTAAAAGCAACAGGTACTGAAGGTTTGATAAGGGCTGCACATGCGCAGACCCTCAGGATGGCGGACGGCTACGGTTCCTGAACACACGGGAAATGGCACTCACAGTCCGGTGAGTGACAATAAGAAAGTATCCATTGGAAAATTCTCTATAGATAATTGTAAGAATGTCATCCATGCTGACACGTGTCTTGAGCAAATGGAGACACTAGGCATGGGTAGTTTTATCAAAACTCTGTGTGATATAATTCATGGGTATACTGTTCCTTATGTTCTCCCTGATGGTGTGTATTTTGTTTGTGGAAGGAAAGCTTATTCCTGGGTGACTCCGAGTTCCAAGGGCTTGTGTTTCTTAGCTAAACTGGTTCCTAAAATCATGACTATTACTCATGAAGAAATGGCTGGTATTCACAAGACTACATCACCACCATACATACACACACAGTATGAACACCGTGGCAAGAGAAATATGATTCATGGTGAGGAGCCCATAGCTACAAAATTGATTAGTGAAACCGCTGGGTTTCAAGTTATGGTTGCTCTAGATCTCACCAGGACCGCTCTGCGAAAATTAAACTTTAAATATATCCAAGACGTAGCTAAATTAATAGACAATATCACCGAGATGTATGATGACACTTTCTGGTATACTGGAAGGGAGCTACAAGCGTACAAGAAGGAGTTGGTGCAACATAGACTGGTACTAAATTATCTCACCTCTATTACTGGTGCGTACTGTGTGACACTGGCCACCCAGTTCGGTGTAAAATGTTTCACGTACATCACCAATAATACGGATGACCCTAAGGAGGTTATAGACCAGAAGATGGATGAAATTCTGCAACTGAAATGGGAATTTCGAAGGAACCATAATTCTTCGTTATATGAGGTCGGGGAAAAGGTGGCAGGTTGGTTCTCATGGTTGAACCCTGTGAAATGGTTCTCTGGTCTGGGGGAGTGGGTACAGGAAATGGTTGCTAGTGTAGGTAAGCTCCTTCTCCTTATACTGGGTGTCATCTTAGCAATTGGTTTATGTGTCAAATGTGTTCCTACTGTGTTGAAGTGTGGAAAACAGTCTTCTAGGAGAAACACTGAGAACGAGACTGAAAGGGTGGTGCAAGACACCGAGATCATGGTATGTGAAGAAGTGTTGTATAACCCTGAACTTGAAACTGTGATTAGGTGATAGTTTATTATACTATCAAAGGGTGGAGCTGTCGAAGTCAGCAAATTGGATAAAGTCATTTCAATTAAAATCGAGCAAACTTGGTTGTCTTTGTTTAAAAAGCTGCGTACAGTATGCTGCGGCGTGAAAGGGCACGCTACGGCGTGGAAGGACGTACGCAGCTGCAACACGTGGCAACAACAGTATTTAGTCTTTTACATACATTCGCACAAACACGCACACTTGTAAAATAGTACACATTAATGGTAGATGCAACACATAGTCATTTATGTTGAAATATAGTAGTATTTATGTGTAATATTATGAGTTATATGCTATATGCATATCAGTAAAACATATGGTACACGTTGAAGGAATCATGTCATGTGTGGTATCAAACTAATCCCCTTCACATTTGCTTCTGTCCGGTTCACTCTGCGAAGGGATCGCAGAGTGTATACGCAAGTTATTAATGTTAAGGAATTATGGACTTTTATGATTAGTAATCTTGGCGGGAAGATCAGAGCTCATCCCCTGGAGAGATGACCCCCTCCTTTGGATTCCTGAGCTTAAACTAGCCTATGATCTGCAACCCCCTGGACACTCCTGATGCCTGGACCAATAGAAATAAGCCACACCTTTGCATTGTTTTACTGTATCTCTGTTTGCATATAAGCAGCAACTCTTCATCTAGTGTTCAGTCACCTAGACCACAGACTTCAGGACTGAATGACTGTTCACTGGATCCAGAGCGCCTGCGATAAGTAACGGCTGTACTTACTATTATTTCGCTAAGATATATATACTGCTACTTTTTGAGAATAAATCTTTGTGCGTTGGAAACACAAATCGTTATTGGATAGCGACAAAACGCTCATAACACTTGTTATTCAAATGTATTAACAAATCACACACCAGCATTCAAAGTGATAACTTGGTTGAGCTATGTTTTTCTTAACAGGCTATGGATTCAATAGAGTATCAAGGACGCAACTTATTACTTTTATAGATTTAATAAACAAAGGTACAGGGCATACAAATAAAAAAAAAACAATTAATAAACAACTGACATAACATACACAAGCAAAGCAGTTTAACATAAAAGGGGTTGTATTCAGAGTATAACTTACATGAGTTGTATAATCTGTGCCATGGGAAATTGGCTAGAAAGATGGACAGATTATCAATGTGGATTGTTTTTCCCAAAAGACTGACAATTTGCCCCTTCCCAACACAGTTTTTTTTAAGCAAAATTAAATGGGACGGTCTTCACAGGGGCAGTGTTAATGCCAATAGGGGGGCAGGGATGTTCCCTGGGTGTCACTATAGTTTGCTCACAAATATTCCAAAAGTTTTGACCTTTGGGTAATTCTTCACAGATATATCCCAGAGACATAACTCCTCCTTCAATAGACCAGTCATGATCTCTACATACATTTAAATACTAAACATGATGGACTTATGACAATGTGACATACCTTTCCCAAAGATATGTGATTATAGCTGTTTCTGGATACCGCCAGTACCTGTCAGTCCAGATTTCCCAAAATATAAACTCTGAAGACATTTTCCTTTGAAGCTCATATTTCTATATACCTGTATATGCCTTCAAATGCTGCCTTTGGCTGCAAGGATGTCCAGCTGTGACCAGCCCCACAAAGTCTATTCAGGTGTTTAAAAACTAACTTGTGTCAGGATATAGTTCACGACAGGGGCCCTTTGAAGCTCCTACAGGTGACACTGCTATCTAATAATACTGGGATGTGCAGAGCCACAAAATACACATGCAACAGATTTTATGACTTCACATTTTACACTTTAGTAGCTCAACGTATCAATGAATTCAATTGATATACCCAATTTACACTGCAGTTATGATTTAGGCCTTATTCCAAACAATTATGTGATGGGTTAACCCTTATAAATAACTGTAAGTTGTCTATGTTCACAACATTATTATTATTATTTATCTTTATTTATATGGCGCCACAAGGTTACTAGCAGCGCCGTACAAAGTACATAATACAGTACAAACAGTACACCAAACAGGGTACAACAGAACAGAGTAAAACAAGTATAACCAAGACTTCAATAGCTCCAAACAGAAGGGAAGATGTCCCTGCTCGTATGTATTTATGATATTTTATAAATTATAATATTTGACATTACCTGCCCTGGTATTCACTGTACCATGTGATCTCATCCATTTCCATCACAACAGAACAGACGCCACCTCAAATCACCACACACATCACACTAAACATGTGCAGCGTCCAAGTCCTCTGTGTATACACCAAGATAGGAGTGACATATATTACTTCCCAATTACTCCGTCTAGTGCCTGTGTCCCAACAGAATTAACCCTTGTTGTTAAGGGATATTTCATTTAGGGATGAGCGCACTCGGATTTCTGAAATCCGAGCCCACCCGAACGTTGCGGATCCGAGTCGGATCCGAGACAGATCCGGGTATTGGCGCCAAATTCAAAAGTGAAACTGAGGCTCTGACTCATAATCCCGTTGTCGGATCTCGCGATACTCGGATCCTATAAATTCCCCGCTAGTCGCCGCCATCTTCACTCGGGCATTGATCAGGGTAGAGGGAGGGTGTGTTAGGTGGTCCTCTGTGCTGTTTAGTTCTGTGCTGTTTAGTTCTGTGCTGTTTAGTTCTGTGCTGTTTAGTGCTGTGCTGTGCTGTGCTGTTTAGTGCTGTGCTGTGCTGTGCTGTGTTCTGCAGTATCAGTCCAGTGGTGCTGTGTGCTGTGCTCTGTCCTTCTGAGGTCAGTGGTGCTGCTGGGTCCTGTGCTGTGTCCTGTTCAGTCCAGTGGTGCTGTGTCCTGTGCTCTGTGCTTCTAAGGGCATAGTTATTTCCCCAATATTCCCCTGTGTTTAAAAAAATAAAAAAAAGTTTTTTTAAAAAATACCAAAAACTACTTTAAGATTTTTTAATTACCACAAAATTTTCACAACCAATCCTGCAGTATAAGCCCATTGGTACTGCAATATTACCAAGTTCACACATTCAGCAGTAAAAGTCCAGTGGTACTGCAATATTACAAAGTTTACACATTCTGCAGTATCAGTCCAGTGGTGCTGTGTCCTGTGCTCTGTCCTGCTGAGTTCCGTAGTGCTGCTGGGTCCTGTGCCGTGTCCTGTTCAGTCCAGTGGTGCTGTGTCCTGTGCTCTGTGCTTCTAAGGGCATAGTTATTTCCCCATTATTCCCAAGTTTTTAAAAAATAAAAAAAAAGTAAAAAATAATAAAAAATTAAAAAAAAAAAAAATATATAATAATTATAACCAAATTTGCAAAACCAATCCAGCATTATAAGTCCATTGGTACTGCAATATTACCAAGTTCACACATTCTGCAGTATCAGTCCAGTGGTGCTGTGTCCTGTGCTCTGTCCTGCTGAGTTCCGTAGTGCTGCTGGGTCCTGTGCCGTGTCCTGTTCAGTCCAGTGGTGCTGTGTCCTGTGCTCTGTGTTTCTAAGGGCATAGTTATTTCCCCACTATTCCCAAGTTTTTTAAAAATAAAAAAAAAGTAAAAAAAAATAAAAAATTAAAAAAAAAAAAAATATATAATAATTATAACCAAATTTGCAAAACCAATCCAGCAGTATAAGTCCATTGGTACTGCAATATTACCAAGTTCACACATTCTGCAGTATCTTGTGCTACATATAATGGAGACCAAAAATTTGGAGGATAAAGTAGGGAAAGATCAAGACCCACTTCCTCCTAATGCTGAAGCTGCTGCCACTAGTCATGACATAGACGATGAAATGCCATCAACGTCGTCTTCCAAGCCCGATGCCCAATCTCGTAGTACCGGGCATGTAAAATCCAAAAAGCCCAAGTTAAGAAAAAGTAGCAAAAAGAGAAACTTAAAATCATCTGAGAAGAAACGTAAAGTTGCCAATATGCCATTTACGACACGGAGTGGCAAGGAACGGCTTAGGCCCTGGCCCGTGTTCATGACTAGTGGTTCAGCTTCACCCACGGATCTTAGCCCTCCTCCTCCTCCCCCCCCCTACAAAAAATTGAAGAGAGTTATGCTGTCAGCAACAAAACAGCAAACAACTCTGCCTTCTAAAGAGAAATTATCACAAATCCCCAAGGCGAGTCCAAGGGTGTTGGTGGTTGTCAAGCCTGACCTTCCCATCACTGTACGGGAAGAGGTGGCTCGGGAGGAGGCTATTGATGATGTAGCTGGCGCTGTGGAGGAACTTGATGATGAGGATGGTGATGTGGTTATTGTAAATGAGGCACCAGGGGGGGAAACAGCTGATGTCCATGGGATGAAAAAGCCCATCGTCATGCCTGGTCAGAAGACCAAAAAATGCACCTCTTCGGTCTGGAGTTATTTTTATCCAAATCCAGACAACCAATGTATGCCAATATGTAGCTTATGTAAAGCTCAAATAAGCAGGGGTAAGGATCTTGCCCACCTAGGAACATCCTCCCTTATACGTCACCTGAATAACCTTCATAGTTCAGTGGTTAGTTCAGGAACTGGGGCTAGGACCCTCATTGGTACAGGGACACCTAAATCCCGTGGTCCAGTTGGATACACACCAGCAACACCCTCCTCGTCAACTTCCTCCACAATCTCCATCAGATTCAGTCCTGCAGCCCAAGTCAGCAGCCAGACTGAGTCCTCCTCAATACGGGATTCATCCGAGGAATCCTGCAGCGGTACGCCTACTACTGCCACTGCTGCTGTTGCTGCTGTTAGTCGGTCATCTTCCCAGAGGGGAAGTCGTAAGACCGCTAAGTCTTTCACCAAACAATTGACCGTCCAACAGTCGTTTGCCATGACCACCAAATACGATAGTAGTCACCCTATTGCAAAGCGTATAACTGCGGCTGTAACTGCAATGTTGGTGTTAGACGTGCGCCCGGTGTCCGCCATCAGTGGAGTGGGATTTAGAGGGTTGATGGAGGTATTGTGTCCCCGGTACCAAATCCCCTCGAGATTCCACTTCACTAGGCAGGCGATACCAAAAATGTACAGAGAAGTACGATCAAGTGTCCTCAGTGCTCTTAAAAATGCGGTTGTACCCACTGTCCACTTAACCACGGACATGTGGACAAGTGGTTCTGGGCAAACGAAGGACTATATGACTGTGACAGCCCACTGGGTAGATGCATCCCCTTCCGCAGCAACAGCAACAGCTGCATCAGTAGCAGCATCTACAAAATGGCTGCTCATGCAAAGGCAGGCAACATTGTGCATTACAGGCTTTAATAAGAGGCACAACGCTGACAACATATTAGAGAAAATGAGGGAAATTATCTCCCAGTGGCTTACCCCACTTAGACTCTCATGGGGATTTGTGGTGTCAGACAATGCCAGTAACATTGTGCGGGCATTAAATATGGGCAATTTCCAGCACGTCCCATGTTTTGCCCACACCATTAATTTGGTGGTGCAGCATTACCTCAAGAGTGACAGGGGTGTGCAGGAGATGCTTGCGGTGGCCCGCAAAATTGCTGGACACTTTCGGCATTCAGCCAGTGCCTACCGCAGACTAGAGGCACATCAAAAAAGCTTGAACCTGCCCTGCCATCACCTCAAACAAGAGGTTGTGACGCGCTGGAACTCCACCCTCTATATGCTGCAGAGGATGGAGGAGCAGCAAAAGGCCATTCAGGCCTACACAGCCACCTACGACATAGGCAAAGGAGTGGGGATGCGCCTGAGTCAAGCGCAGTGGAGACTGATTTCCGTGTTGTGCAAGGTTCTGCAGCCATTTGAACTTGCCACACGAGAAGTCAGTTCCGACACTGCCAGCTTGAGTCAGGTCATTCCCCTGATCAGGCTGTTGCAGAAGCAGCTGGAGAAAGTGAGGGAGGAGCTGGTAAGCCATTGCGATTACAGCAAGCATGTAGCTCTTGTGGATGTAGCCCTTCGTACGCTTTGCCAGGATCCGAGGGTGGTCACTCTTTTAAAGTCAGAGGAATACATTCTGGCCACCGTGCTCGATCCTCGGTTTAAAGCATATGTTGTGTCTCTGTTTCCGGCGGACACAAATCTACAGCGGTGCAAAGACCTGCTGGTCAGGAGATTGTCCTCTGAAGAGGACCGTGACATGCCAACAGCTCCACCCTCATTTTCTTCCACATCTATGGCTGCGAGGAAAAAGCTCAGTTTTCCCAAAAGAGGCACTGGCGGGGATGCTGATAACATCTGGTCCGGACTGAAGGACCTGCCAACCATTGCAGACATGTCTACTCTCGCTGCATTGGATGCTGTGACAATAGAAAAAATTGTGGATGATTACTTTGCTGACACCATCCAAGTAGACATGTCAGACAGTCCATATTGTTACTGGCAGGAAAAAAAGGCAGTTTGGAAGCCCCTGTACAAACTGGCTCTATTTTACCTGAGTTGTCCCCCCTCCAGTGTGTACTCGGAAAGAGTTTTTAGTGCAGCGGGGAACCTGGTCAGTGAGCGGCGAAGGAGGTTGCTTCCTCACAACGTTGAAAAAATGATGTTTATAAAAATGAATAATCAATTCCTCAATGAAGTACAGCACTGCCCTCCAGATACTACAGAGGGACCTGTGGTTGTGGAGTCCAGCGGGGACGAATTGATAATGTGTGATGAGGAGGAAGTACACACTGTAGGGGGAGAGGAATCAGAGGTTGAGGATGAGGACGACATCTTGCCTCAGTAGAGCCTGTTTAGTCTGTACAGGGAGAGATGAATAGCTTTTTTGGTGTGGGGGCCCAAACAAACCAATCATTTCAGTCAAAGTTGTTTGGTAGGCCCTGTCGCTGAAATGATTGGTTTGTTAAAGTGTGCATGTCCTATTTCAACAACAGACCTCTCAACTGCAGCTCATCCCTCCTCTGCGGGGATAATGTCTCCTGTGCTCTGACACGTCACTCTGTGTACTCTCAGCCTCAGGATCTGACACTACAGCTACCATGCCTCTTGTAGCAGCCCTCACTCCAGGGCCTCTTCCATGTGCAGTGTCCCCCTCTCTCTTGGGTTCACTATAGTGGCATGGAGTTCTCCCCCTCATCCAGGGCACACATTCCTTGCCCTGGCTCAGTCACCACGCTCAGACTTCCAGGCAATGCTGGGGGAGCCTGGGAGCTTCCACCCCAGGTCCCCAGCTACAACTCTCCTCTCCTGTGTCTTCTCTCTCTTTCTGACACTTTAAAGATCGTGCCTTTAAATGAAAAAGTCAGTCTTCATTGCACGACTATGTGCAAGTGCAACAGGGACATTTTTTTGGGTTTACAAAGTCAAACAATAACACTACGACCCTGTCTGTCTGGGGTCTGTCAATGACGAATTGTCTGTAGCATGTTTGGAGGAGGTATTGTGGCCCCGGTATCAAATTGGGTACCGGGGCCACCCCACTATGCAGTCCAGATACTTGTTTGGTGGAATTCTGACACGTGGAGGGTTTTTTAATTATATTGTGGCCTCGGTACCAAATTGTGTACCGGGGCCACCACACTACGCAGTCAAGATAGATAGATGCGTATCATAGATAAAGTACATTCAGTGGTGTGGGGCAAATTGAAAAATATTCCAAATGCACTGACATTATCAAAAACAAGAGGTTGTCACACGCTAAAACTCCAACATGTATATGATGGAGAGGATGGAGGAGCAGCCGTATGTGTAGTGTAATGCAGACCTGTTGAAGGTTTTTTATATATTTTATTGTGGTGCCCAGTGCCCACTCCTCTACGCAGTCCAGGTACATTTATTGGTGCGAATCATAAAAGTTCAGGGTTTTTAATATATCTTGTGGTGACCCACTCCTCTACGCAGTCCAGGTACATTTATTGGTGCGATTCATAAAAGTTCAGGGTTTTTAATATATTGTGGTGACCCACTCCTCTACGCAGTCCAGGTACATTTATTGGTGCGAATCATAAAAGTTCAGGGTTTTTAATATATCTTGTGGTGACCCACTCCTCTACGCAGTCCAGGTACATTTATTGGTGCGATTCATAAAAGTTCAGGGTTTTTAATATATTGTGGTGACCCACTCCTCTACACAGTCCAGGTACATTTATTGGTGCGAATCAAACAAGTTGATGGTTTTCTTATTATATATATTGTGGTGACCCACTCCTCTACGCAGTCCAGGTACATTTATTGGTGCGAATTATAAAAGTTCAGGGTTTTTAATATATTGTGGTGACCCACTCCTCTACGCAGTCCAGGTACAATTATTGGTGCGAATCATAAAAGTTCAGGGTTTTTAAGATATTGTGGTGACCCACTCCTCTACGCAGTCCAGGTACAATTATTGGTGCGAATCATAAAAGTTCAGGGTTTTTAATATATATTGTGGTGACCCACTCCTCTACGCAGTCCAGAAAGATACCTTGTTGCAACGTTTTGGACTAATAACTATATTGTGAGGTGTTCAGAATACACTGTAAATTAGTGGAAATGCTTGTTATTGAATGTTATTGAGGTTAATAATAGCCTAGGAGTGAAAATAAGCCCAAAAACTTGATTTTTAAACTTTTTATGTTTTTTTCAAAAAAAATCCGAATCCAATACCTTAAATCCGAACCGAGACCTTTCGTCAAGTGTTTTGCGAGACAAATCCGAACCTCAAAAATAACGAAAATCCGGATCCAAAACACAAAACACGAGACCTCAAAAGTCGCCGGTGCACATCCCTAATTTCATTGTGCAGACAACTGGTTTTGTAGGATAACTCAAAGGGGATCTTCCATCCTGCTAAATATCCCTATTACCAAGTAGTTATACATTGATTCTCAAACCATATAAATCTGCTTGGTACCCAACTGTATAACAATTTCCCTGTTGCATACACAAGTCTGTTTAGTGGGTATAGACCATGTAGAGTCCACACTAGGATTATTTTTGGAAACCTCTTTTATGGTAATAAAACCCTGCATGTTCATGGTCATCTGGGTTCTACATTCTAAATCCTGATTCAATTGAGCCAATAGCAACCATCCGATTATCTGCACTATTGAGCTCTGGACATAAGCCAGTGATCGCTTTTTCTTTCAATTTTTGTTTTTCTACACAGTCTTTACAACTATTTTCCTCATTTCCTACATTAAACGTCTTAGTTAACATACCTTTAGCCATCATTTCTACATGGTCCGGTCTCCAAATTGTTTCCTAATAAACCTTTATATTAATCACACTCCTCTCACTAATAAACCATTTGTCAAGACTATAAACCTTATATGACTATACATTTGGCATGCATGAATAGCTAATAAGTATCACTGGGCTAAACTTACTACCTGTTGCAAACTTTCTAATATTAAAAAAATCCATATCTACATTAAGTTTGATGAACCTCCCAAACGTGTTAGCGACGTGTATATACTGCAGGGGCGGGCAGGGCTGCCAAGAAGAATTCAGGGCCCAGGTACAACAAATTCATGGGGCCCCCCTCATAGTCAAGTAAGCCCCAAAAAATTTTTGCAACGCCTTACGGCGGCGCAAAAAATTGTAAGTGTATGGTCATACATTCAGGGGCGTAGCTAGCCAAACGGCGGTGCAAATTTTTTGGGAGGTGTGGTCATGCATTTGGGGGCGTGGCAAACGTGCCATTGGGGCGTGGCTAACATCAAAACCACTATGCTCTCAATTCGCCGGAGCGTCACATATGTTCAAGCACTCCTGACTTTCAGGACATCTACCACCACAGTGTAGTATACAAACAATGCAGTGTGTACACAAACAGTTCAGTCTTGGCCTACACCTTACATTGGGCACAACATTCACCAAAAATTGGTATTGTCCCTACTAGAATCACAACTTTTCACACTGCTGCTCTCTCCTACCTGTTCTTCTCACTTTCTCCACCTGTGGCTGCTGGTTTCTTTAGTTGTGGCTTGTCCGGATCCAGAAATGTTGAAGGACCTATTTTGAAAAAAAAATGGCTACATTTAGAAAATTACAGCCAGCCCCGGCGTTAAATCAATAGCACCCACGATTAATAATTAGGCCTTCCTCCAGCCCCAACATTAAAATAATACTATCCACATTTAATAAATAAACCTATTTCCCTTCCTGCAAACAGCCCCAGCAATACCTATTTCCCACAACCATCACTGCCATTAAATAATTCATAGTCACATTTAATAAATAGACCTCATTCTACCTAAACTCACCCCAAGATTCAATAGCCCCCAAACCACCCCATCTTAAATTAATCGTCCCCACTATTAAATTGCCTCACCATCACCCTACAAACAAAATAGCGCCCATTAATTAGCCACCACCTACCTCACACACACTACATTGCAACAAGCCCCCTGTGCCATCACACACACAATACTGTGCCCCTTCATCACAACTGCACTGTACCCCCTTATGCTCACACTGCGACCTCCATGCTGCTTTTCCCCCTTCTTTTTTACTTTGTGCCTCTCTCCCACTTTTTTTATTCCTCTGTTCCTCTCTCCCACTTTTTTTCCTCCTCTGTTCCTCTCTCCCACTTTTTTCCTCCTCTGTTCCTCTCTCCCACTTTTTTCCCCTCCTCTGTTCCTCTCTCCCCAATTTTTTTTTATTCCTCCGTGGCTCTCTCCTTTTTTTCCTCCTCTGTTCCTCTCTCCCACTTTTTTTTTTATTACTCTGTGGCTCTCTCCTTTTTTTCCTCCTCTGTTTCTCTCTCCCCTTTCTTTATAGTACTGTCCCTCTCTGTTTTCCTCCCCTTGCCTCTCCGTTTCTTTACTTACCTTTTGTCAACTTCTTTCTTTTCTTTTCTGCTCTTCTGTCTCCTCTTCTGTCTTCTTTCTTCATGCTGGCTGCGGCGCTCCTCACTGACTGACAGGCGTGACTTGATGATGTCACGCCTGGCAGTCAGTGTGAATGGAGAAGGAGAAGAGGGACACGGCGCCGCGCGATCACGTGAGTATTGGTTTTTTTTGGGTTTTTCTTTCTTCCAGCTCCCAAGAAACCCAGTAAATGAATGTAATGTGGGAGGGAGGGGGGTCTTAATATAATGTGGGAGGTGGGCTATTAATTTAAGTGTGGGGTGCAGGTGGGAGCTAATTATTGGGTGCTATTTTATTTGTGGGGTGATGGTGGGGCAATTTAATTTAATTTAATAGTGGGACTATGAATTTATAATGGGGTAATTGGATCTTTAATTTAATGCTGGGGTGGTTTGTAGGGAGCTATTTATTGATTGTGGCCTTTTTGTGGAAAATGAAATCTATTTAATAAATGGGATTATGTATTATTTACTGCCTATGATTGTTGTGGGAAACGGTAATATTTGTTAAATGTAAATGCTATTTAAATTATTATTATTAATAATTATTATTGCTGGGGTTGTTTGGAGGGAGGGAAATAGGTTTATATATTAAATGTGTTTGCTATCTAATGTCAGGGTTGGTTGGAGGGAAAGCGATCTATTTAGAAAATGTGAATATTATTATTTTAATGTTGTGGCTAAAGTAACCAGCAGCCACCAGTGGTGAAAGTGACAATAACAGGTTGGAGAGAGCAGGACAGTCTGCCAACTGTCCCGAATTTGGTGGGACAGTCCCGATCAAGATCTTGATGAAGGGCTGTGTGAAATCTGCAACGTTGACTTCTTGCTTTATGGATATCTACAAACGTGAGTGCCTTCCTATATATATATATATATATATACATATATATATACACACATATATATATATATATATATATAATATGTGCAAAACTTATTACACTTAAAAATTACAATGTTTATTAAAATAATAAAATAATTAAAGCAAGATAATAATGTTCAAAATTAGAGAACACCAGTAGCGTATCTAATGGATAATTAAGTGGAAGAATAGAATAAAACCAAACAAAAATGTCCCAAGATGTTTAAAGACTTTTGGGAAATAACCTGGATAATTCTCATGGGGATTGTGGCTTGTATTTATAGAAAATAGTAAGTCCCTCCAGTGAGATAGCTTTTCAATTTAACCAGTGAGGTATGTCCTAAGGTATATGTCTGGCTCCAGAGACTCTCCAATAAAAAAGTTTGTGATGGCCACCAGAGGGGCTAGCCACAGACATATCAGAGTTATGTAAAAGATAAGAGATACATGCAACTATCTTGACTTGTTTCAGAGCTAGCACAGAATTTTCTTCTCAGCCTTCTGAATTTCTGCTCTTCATATTTATCTTGCTCCGTAAAGCAGTACTATTTGTAGGAAATCTAGGTGCATTTTCACAAATCGAAGAGCACGTCAGGTTCAAAGCTAATTTTGTATGTCCTTTTGCACTTTGTAATTGAACTTCATAGCATATACTGTGATATATTGTATGTATTGTAAAATATAAACAGTTCTCTAATAAATCAGGCACTGTTAAAAATTCCAGACAGAATAGAGATTAAAATCTGTAATGTAGGTATTCTGTGAAATGTCCTCTCTAATCTTTTAAAATTCTTTTTAAAAATCATGTTTACAAAGAACATCCTTTTTTTCATGAATGTTCTGCATTTCTATGAATTTGAATCACATTGAATTATAGGTGGGCAATCGGGGGAACTATTCCCATGGGCCCAACACAACATGGGCTCCCGCAAACCAATTTGCCCCCCCCATGATGCAGCATGCCAGCATCCCAGCACTATGACACTATGACTAGGCCAGACAGCATTAACTGCAGACTGTCAGTTCAGTATTTCCCTGACTGCACATATGTAAGTTATATGGGTGCTCAGAAACAGCATATGCCCAGGCCAGACAAACACTACAGACAATGAGGTCCTAGTTGAAGAAGCACCCACAAGGTGCTTGCCCTGAGGGCCTATAAATCTTATGCCGGCACTGGTTTGGGGGCCACACATATGGTGATATCCGGCTTGTTAGGTGATATGTGTGACTAGCTGCTAGCATGACATTTTATAACTGTCCCATTTCAATCCCTTTTCCTGCCATCTCTGTTACAGCAAAGCAACCAAAACTCACATCTCTAGGTTTTATCCCTTCTACTTTTAAATATCAGGCTCAGAAAACATTTTTTTATTGTTTTTGTGCTTCTAATTTGCATGATCCACACATTGTCCATCCATATTCTATGTAAAAACATAGAAGTAGATATCATGATATCACACATGTACAAGGATATTTTTGTGCTGTACTGTGCACTGTTTGCTTTCATCGTAGATGACCCCATTCATTCAATCTGTATTCATCTGTTACAATTGGGCAACCTAAATATAGTCTCTGGATAAATGTAAATTTATTAATTTGTGTAAAAGTAATTTTATACTATTTTGACTGAAGCTGAGTTTTGTATTTGGAGTTTTGAATAACATAATTCTGATAATTAGTCCAATTTTACAGACAATAGTGGAGAACTGGCCTACCATCTCATCACATTGTTTTTTTATGCAGTGAAAATCTTGATGAGAATTATGTTACTTACCTCAAGATTTATTTTACCTAATTGTGTGCATTGTTTTTTAAAAAATCAAATCACATTTGAATTCTTCTAACTCTTTAAATTCTGACTGATGCTGATGCTGGTTTGTATTTGGAGGAGTTTTGAATGATAGAATTCTGAAAATTGATTTTAAAGCCAGTACTGTAGACTTCCAATAGAACTGGTCTCAAACCCTATCATCTTGTTTTTTTATGCAGTGAAGATGTTGATTATTTTCTTTTTCTCCTCAAAAGAATCATTGTATTCACAGCACAAGCAGCTTTTGTTGCTACTTCTCTATTTGTGTGTCGCACAGTGCTCCAGCCTGCTGTACCATCACCTGTATAACAGTAATAAACAGCCTCATCCTCTAGAAGAACTCCAGAGATGGTCAAAGTGGCCACATCATTAGAACTTTCCCCAGAGAACCGGTCCGGTGTCCCTGATGCTTTTTCGTTATCTTTGTAAATAAGTAGACGAGGGGCACTGCCAGTTGTTTGTTGAAACCACTGTACATAATATTTACTAGAAAGTTTCTCTCCTGCACATGTTATCTTAACAGTCTCTCCTGGATTTGCAGACATGTTAGAGGGTTGATTCAGAACATACTGCCCGATAGAACCTGAGGAGGAAAAAAAAGTGAAACATGAGATCATAACACACAATATCTGTTGTCCAGTGTTATAAAAGTGACAGGAACTGCCAGGATTTATGTAAAACAGGCAGCTCCCTCCTCTCTCTCTTACATGTACAGAAAGAGATGACAACAAGGATGATAGTAGACCAGTACATGATGAGGAACAGCTGCTCTCTGAGACACTGATCTCTAATTGCCCGTAGTGTTATTAAATATCCTCTGAACTGGGACACACCTCTTTTGCAAATGAACACAATAAACATGACATTCAGCATTTATTGCCAGTTAAGCTATATATGGAATTTCATGTGACGCCCTTCAGATAATACACTTGAAAATCACTACCTAGAACCATACAGACATAATAAAGCTTATTTCCGAAGTGCAAAAAGCAGAGATATGCAGAGCTTCTGAGTGTGAACGTGTGTCACCCCCGAAAAACCAATCTGTACCTACAAACCTGAAAATGTGTATGATGGATATGTCATAACAAAGTCCAACTTACTTTGTCTTATAGAATTCCACATTTCATTGATTAAAAATATTCAGTTTTTTGTTTTAACTAGACTACTGCTCAGTTTAGCCTTATGTATGGATTTAATTAATCATGAGATTGACGTTAAGGATAAGGGGCACATTTAACAAATGACGGTATTGCACTATCGTGCACTTACCGTGAAAATAGGTGAAGGAAGTCTGCAATTGATATTTATGACAGCTCCGTTCGACTGTTCAATCTCCCAAACCATTAATTTTCGCTGCAGTTCGTTTTTTCTAACAGTCACCATACAACAGTATGGTGACTGCTCGGGGCCGGCATTTAACAAGTTCCGAAAAAACAAATTTTTCGGAAACTTGTAATGTAAATGAAGCTGAAGCTGGCGTACATCATCAGAACTGTAACATGTTCTTTTCTTCCTCGTTATGTCCAGCTCTGCTCCGGAGAGCAGAGCTGGACAGCGCATGTGTGGAGGGATCACATGATCCCTCCCTGTCACTCACAGCTCAGGGATCTGTGTGCGCATGTCCAGTTATTGGAACTGGATATGCGCACTTGAAGAGTGAGGAGAAGACCTGAAGACAGCGCTTCCGAAGAGAGGGGTAAGTATGTTTTTTTTTATCACTGAAACAGCAGTTTTTCGGAACTGCTGTTTCTCTGCACGGCTGTACATAAATGTGAGAAGTAGTTCAATCCTTATCATTGCGATAAGGATTGAAAACTACTTTTCACTTTATGTGAATAATGATAAATGTGCCCCTAAGTCTTTATTGTATGTGACCTTTTTCTGTGTAAACCTTTTTTTTGATGTGTTCAAAATGTGTCCCGTTCTAAGTATGGGGACAATATCCCCTTTTGTGGTGAGAAAAAGCCTGCTTGCCATTCAGTTATTTATATATAACGCCACCAGATTCAGCAGCTCGTTACATACAATAGGTATCATCAGGGCCGGACTGGCCATCTGGCACTTCTGGCAAATGCCAGAAGGCCCGATGGTCAGATGGGCCGGTTCGAGCAGCCACTGGACGGTCAGTGCACCGACACTTCCTGGTCACATGTGTCGCGCGCAGCGCCGGCACATGTGATCAGCATAGTTGGCAATTCCGCGGAATTGGGCTTCTTTTCTTTCAATTTGCGGGGTTTTTTGGGCGGTCTCTCTCAGCGGATTGTGTGATCTGTCACCTCTAACTTCAGTAGCTGCCAGAGACAAAGTGACAGGTATGCCTGGCTGGGAGGATTCAGTGCCGGAGATGGTGCAGACTCCGCTTCTCTCCGGTAACTCTTCCTCCGCATGGCTTTCTCTGTGTGTGAGGTGAATTTCCCACATAGTTGTGTTCGGCAGTGACAGGGATACCGGAGCCGCTAGCAGCTGAAAGCATCATCGGGCCTGTGACCAAAAGGTATGTGAGGACTTGTAGTTCTCTAACAGCCAGAGAACAAAATAATTAAAGTACCTCTGCTGTAGTAGGATTCCTGCAGAATGTAGTGGGCATTGGGTTTGCTGAATATGCAGGGATTTGTAGTTCCACAGTAGCTGAGAACTCACAGATTGTGCACCAGTACAGTAGTGGAATCCTAACAGACTGTTTACAGTAATTGTGAGGCTTGCTGTGTATTGTGGGACTTATAGTTCCACAGCATAATGGTAGGCTGGAAACCTGGCTGTAGCTGGATTCTTGCAGAATGAGTGTTTCAGGTAAGCCATTTTCTGACCTTGAAGATACTATAATATAATGTATTTATCTCTGATCATTTTATAAAATTTACTGAAAACCATCTTTTTTTATTGACAGTTTGTGGTACCAATATATCTATATATCTATATATATATAGATATATAAAAATAGAGAGACAATCAACACCTAGAAAACACTGCCGGATTAGAATAGGATAAATATAGGGTTCTGCGTAAAGACTCTTTTGCAGCATATATGAGGGCAAGCTTGCACCACCTGCTGTAATATCACACCACATTATTGAATATTGTTTGTTTGGCAGAATGGAGCCCAGGATCCCTGTACATGTTTGAGATGGGAAATACAGGACACCGTATGATACAAAGTTTAATCAGTCCCTGGGGCCAATTCAATTCGGCCGTGTTATTCTAGAAATAACGTGGCGGCCTGCGTACTATTGCCGTTGCTAGGGTAAAAGAAAGTGTGCAGGATTACCGTTAGTACGGTAATTTTAATGCTGATTTTTGCTCAGGGCCGCGAGCAAAAAGGCAGGTTGAAATGACCGTATTAAAATACAATTAGCGTCACGTTATTCCTACTCTAACGTGGCCAAATTGAATGTGTACCTGTGTATATGTTTGCTTATTCAGTTTTCCTGCAGGCAGTGTAAGCTCCTATTTCCAGTCACACGTGCGCACTTCAGTATAAACTCTGGGCTTTTGGGGAGCTTTTTAGGATTGGTTTGGTCTTGTTTTTCCACTTAGCAGTTGCTTGTTTTTCATTTCGGAGTTGGCAACCCTGGTGATCAGTACAGGTCCTGGAAGGCAGCTGACGAAGAGCGGGCAGGAGACTGAGGGGGGGTTGGAGAAGAGAAAAGGTACCACACAAAAAACGGGGGGGATGGGGAGGCAGGAAGAGAATAGTGCCACATAAAAAACAAGGGCGGGGGGGGGAGAAGAGAAAAGGTGCCACACAAAAATTGGGATAATATGATTTTGGCCACTACTGTGTGGCATAAATTCAACTGGGGGCACTATTGTGGCATAATATGATTTAGGGACACTATTGTGGCATAATATCAACTGGGGGCACTATTGTGGCATAATAACTGGGGGCACTATTGTGGCATAATATAATTTAGGCGCACTACTGTGTGGTAAAATATTATTTTGGGGCACTACTATGTGGCATAATATGATTTTGGGGCACTACTGTGTGTCATAATATCAATTGGGGGCATGTACTCAGGCATGAGGGATGGAGGAGAATGTTAATATAATGTGGGAAGTAGGCTATTAATTTAATGGTGAAGTTTAGGTGGGGGCTAATTATTTAATTAGTGTTATTTTATTTGTGGGGTGATGTGGGTTAATTTTATATTAGGGCCTAGCAATTTAAGATAGGGTGATTGGACCTTTAATTTAATGCTGGGGTGGTTTGGGGGCTATTAATTGAAAGTGGGGCTGTTTGGGAAAAAAATGTGAATATGAATTATTTAATGGCAGTGATGGTTGCGGGAAATAGGTATATTTATTAAACGTAAATGCTATTTCATTTATTGCTGGGGTTGTTTGGAGGGAGGGAAATAGGTTTATTTATCAGCTGCAGCTGCAGCTATTTATATTAAATGTGAATACTAGTATTTTAATGTTGGGGCTGGAGGGAGGCCTAATTATAAAACATGGGTTGTATTGATTAAACACCAGGGCTGGTTGTAGTTTTCTAAATTACATGTACCCATTTTTTTTTTCAAATACTGCCCCAACATTCCAGTATCCAGAAAAGCAGCAACTGAACTAAAGACACCAGGAGCCACAGGTGGTGAAAATAACAAGACAGGTAGGAGAGAGCAGGACAGTCTGCCAACTGTCCTGAATCTGTGGGGAAGTCCCGAGTTTTGGTGACTGTCTCGTTTTGTGAGATGTGGTCCGAATACAAGGACAGTTGGGAGGTATGTCCCACTTCACACTGTACTGCTTGTGAAGGTAGAGCTGTGTGCAACTAACAGTAGTGCACACAGTATTGCCTGTGTATTTGTCTAACATTTGTCTAAAATGATAGCCAAGTTACATAATAGGGGCTCCTGGTCTTAAATACCCCAGCCCCCCCAATCGTTAATCCAGTTCTTGTTAGCAGGCGGGAGCGAACAGCTGCTCCAAGTCTCTGGATAGGACACAGCCTGCAGAGCAAGCCGAGGAGCTCTAAGTCTCACAAGATTTGGTAATCTTGTGAGACTAAGAGCTTCGCTGCTTACTCTACAGGAAGTTCCCACTCTGATGGATGTCAGCAGCACCAGAAGCATAGACAAGTACAGTGAGCTGGGGGTGTCATAATGTGCCTCGGGGGGATGGTGTAAATGTAATGTTTTATTCTAATGTATGTATCATTGCCCCATGTTGGCCACACCCACAACACAATGTGGTCACGCCTTTTTTGGTGCCGCCGCGCAGGCCCACCTCGGTTTCTTTCCTGCTGGAACTGAGGTGGGCCTGTGGACTTTAAATGCCAGGGCTGATTTTTAGTCCCAGTCCAGCCCTGGGTATCATACACAGTCATAAAACAAGACTGGGTAATGACAAACCGCTAACAATTGAATTCAAATTGTTATTTATGTTCAGGTTTATTTTCTATTTCTATGAGTTACAGAAAACTATAGCACATAAAAGGAGTAAGCAATGGGGACAGACACATTATTTATCTATCTAATCTAATATATAAAAGAGAAAATTTGTCCTTCTGTCCTTCTGTCCTTCTGTCTGTCTTTCTATACAAATCCACATTTTTCAAGCTAAGATCATGAAATTTTGCATACGAGTGTATTAAAACATGACGGAGGCATCTAAAAAAATTTGAAATTGAAATTCATTACGGGGTGGGGGTGGCGAGGGGGGTAACACCTAAAAATCATCGAAAACGACCATAACTCTGGAATGTCTGGAACAATTTACACCAAACCTGGTACACATATGACTTACAGTCTGACAACAAATATTGTGGGGGCAAGACACCCCTAGCACTCCTAAGGGTGGGGGTGGCGAGAGGGGTAACACCTAAAAATCATCGAAAACGACCATAACTCTGGAATGTCTGGAACAATTTACACCAAACTTGGTACACATATGACTTTTCATCTGACAACAAATATTGTGGGGACATATTACTTAAATCTCTACAGGTTCATTCTTAAAATCCCAGGCAACGGTGGCCCCAACACAAGGTAAGGCCTATATACTGCTGTCCTTCTATCTTTCTATACAAATCCACAGTTTTCAACACTGCTGAGGATCTCGGGTAATTCGGGCCACGGCGGAAAAATAAGAGGAAGTGGCTGTGACAGCGTCACCATGAGAACAGCAGCCCCAACAAAAGCTGAGGCCCCTGCTGCTCATCACTGCACATTACACATATAACTATCTAACCTCATGGCATACAGGAAGTTGATGCCACGTCACCATGGCAACAGTGGCTCTAGCTGAGGCCTGGAAACTGCTGTCCTTCTGTCTTCCTATGTATTTTTCTTTTCTTTTACAAATGTGTTAGCAGTTGTGCACATATTATCTTCCTTAATATTTTATTGTTCTTTCCTGGTACGCATGAACTTGAAATAATAAAATGCCACGAAAGAAAAGAGCTAGATATGGTGGAAATAAAAACAATTCCACAAGGAATAAAATGTTAGTGGAAAATAAACAATCTTCTCGGACAGTGGAATCTCAAGAACAAAGATTTAGAAGACTTGAACGTGATCGCACAGCTCATGCTGTTGCCAGAGCTAAGGAATCTCCGGATCAACGATTTGCTAGGCTATAAGCGGATCGCACATCTCATGCTGTTGCCAGTGCTGCAGAATCTGAGCAAGCGAAAAATACAAGGCGGGAACGTAATCGCACATCTCATGCTGTTGCCAGAGCTGAGGAATCTCCAGAAGAACGATCTGCTAGGCTGGAAGCTGATCGCACAGCCCATGCTGTTGCCAGTGCTGCAGAATCTGAGCATGAGAGAAATGCAAGGCGAGAACGTAATCATACAGCTCATACTGTTGCCAGAGATGAAGAATCTGAGCAAGAAAGAAATGCAAGGCTAGAACGTAATCATACAGCTCATGCTGTTGCCAGAGATGAAGAATCTGAGCAAGAAAGAAATGCAAGGCTAGAAGCTGAAAGAACAAGACTAGTTGCTATGAGATCTACCAGTTTAGAATTACAAGGTGCAGCTTTTGTTTACAATCCAGTAAGTGCAGCGGCTATTTCAGAAAGCTTTGTCATTGGAAGGATGGAACATGCCTGCCCTCATTGTGGTGCTCTGAAGTGGAGTGGCGAAAGTAAAGGAATGTGTTGCTGTAATGGAAAAGTAAGGTTGCCTGTACTTCAAACACCTCCAGAACCACTAAAGTCACGTATGGCCAATGAAGGGGATGCATCAAAACATTTTCTTCAGAACATCAGACAGTACAACTCTGCTTTTCAAATGACTTTATTTGGCTCAACGAGCATTGTTGCTGAACGGGGATTTATGCCGACATTTAAAGTTCAAGGGCAAGTTTATCATAGAATTGGAACCATGTTACCCCTTGAAAATTAGGAGCACCAGTTCCTTCAAATATATTTTATGGGAGATGAACGGGAACAGGCACAGCATCGTTGCACCACTATTCCGGGAACACGTGCGGATATTATCTTACAGTTACAGTCATTTTTTGATACATATAACAATTATGTACAAAGCTTCAAAATTGCACTGGATCATATGCCGACAGAAGATTACAGGTTAGTTATTCGAGCTGACAGGACACCCACTGGAGAGCACGAGCGACGTTTCAATGCCCCAGTTATAAATGAGGTGGCAGTTGTTATTGCAGGGAATGAATTTAATTAGAGGGACATTCTTTTGCAGAAAAAAGACAATCGCCTTCAACGTGTATGTGAAACACATAGATCATATGATGCCTTGCAATATCGGCTTATTTTTTGGCAGGAAGAAGATGGATATCATTTTGAAATCAAGCAAGTAGATCCAACAACAGGAGCACCTTCAGCTAAAAAAGTATCTGCTATGAATTTTTATTCTTATAGGTTGATGGTGCGAGAAAATGATTTCAACCTTATTGTACGATGCCGCCGACTTTTCCTTCAATTTGTTGTAGACATGTCCGCCAAAATAGAAAGTGAACGACTTTTGTATGTCAAACTCAACCAGAAGAAGCTCCGTGCAGATAAGTACATCCATCTCCGAGATGCTATGAACAACGATGCTTACTCTACAGAAGTAGGTCAATTGGTTATTTTGCCCTCAACTTTCACTGGAAGTCCATGTCACATGCACGAATATACACAAGATGCTATGACGTATGTTAGGAATTATGGGAGACCTGACCTCTTTATAACTTTTACTTGCAATCCCAGTTGGCATGAAATTCAAGCAGAATTGATGGAAGGCCAGAAACAATTTGATCGGCATGATTTGACCGCAAGAGTGTTTCGCCAGAAGCTCATACAGTTCCTGAACTTCATTACAAAATTAAACATCTTCGGTCAAGTCCGATGTTGGATGTACACTATTGAGTGGCAGAAGAGAGGTTTGCCTCATGCACATGTTTTGGTGTGGCTCAAAAACAAGATTGTATCGAGTGACGTTGATACGATTATATCAGCTGAAATTCCAGATCCTCAAGAAGATCCCGTCCTATTCGAAGTCATCATGAAAAATATGATACATGGACCTTGCGGAACTATAAATCCTACTCCTCCATGCATGAAAGAAGGCAAGTGTACAAAGAATTACCCAAGGAATCTTATTAAGGAAACTCTGACTGGAATGGATGGCTATCCCTTATACAGAAGGAGAAGTCCTGAAGATGGTGGAAGAGTTACGAAGATCAAGGTAAAAGTTGGAAATTCCTACAGAGAAGTTGAAATCGATAACAAGTGGGTTGTCCTTTACTGTCAAGGTTATTTCAGGCCCACATTAATGTTGAATACTGCAGCTCCGTGAAGTCCATCAAATACATCTGCAAATATGTCAATAAGGGCAGCGATCAAGCAGTTTTTTCTTTTCAACAAGACGGATCTGATATCAACGAGATAGAAAACTACCAAATGGGCAGGTACATTAGTAGCAATGAAGCAGTTTGGAGAATTTTTAGTTTTCCAATTCATGATAGGTTCCCTTCAGTTCTTCACCTCAATGTACACCTGGAAAATGGCCAGCGTGTTTATTTCACTGAAGAAAATGTACAACAGAGGATTCTGCATCCACCAAAAACAACATTGACTTCTTTCTTCGAACTGTGTCAAAATGATGACTTTGCAAGAACCCTGCTGTACTGTGAGCTGCCCAAATATTACACGTGGAATGCATCTCAAAAGGTTTTTATATGCAGAAAACAGGGGGTCAATGTAGATGGTCATCCTGGTATCAGAGCAACAGAAGCCCTTGGCTGTGTTTACACGGTACATCCCACAAATTTTGAATGCTTCTATCTCTGAAATTTGCTTTTCACCATTACAGGTCCTACTTCCTTCGAAGACCTTAGGACTGTTGATGGGGAAGTTTGTCACACTTTTCGTGAGGCCTGCCTAAGGAGAGGTTTGTTGGAAGATGATGCACATTGGGATATAACTATGTTGGAGGCTGCTGAGACTAAATCACCAAAAACCTGAGGATTCTATTGGCAATCATCATCGTTAATTGTGGAGTTGCAGATCCCATGAAACTATGGAATACACACAAAGAGAGTCTTTCTGAAGACATACGTCTCCAAGCTCAAATGATGAATTCTGGTGCCAATGTTGAATTTAACCCTGCAATATTCAATCAAACTCTCATCCTTATTGAAGACAAGGTTTTAGAAATGATAGGCAAAACAATCCAGGACATCGGCCTTTCTCCTCCCAACAGAATATCTAATACAATCACTACAGAGATGATTAGAGAGACATCATACAACACTGAAGATGCACCCGGAGGAACAGGTAAGACGTTTCTCATCAAGTTGTTACTTGCTAAAATTCGAAGACATTCCAAGATAGCTATTGCTGTGGCCTCTTCTGGAATTGCTGCAACTTTGCTCCCTGGTGGAAGAACAGCACATTCAGCTTTCAAGTTACCGCTTAATCTGGCCCGAAGTGAAACTCCCGTCTGCAATATCACTAAACAAACAGAAAAAGCTCAGATTCTGCAGGAATGTCAGGTCATTGTATGTGATGAATGCACCATGTCACATAAAAATGCTTTACAGGCCCTCAATCAAACACTTCAATTTTTAAGAGGCAATGATTTACTAATGGGTGGAGTCACTGTTGTATTGGCTGGAGATTTTCGACAAACATTGCCGGTCATTCCAAAAGGAACAATGGCGGATGAAATTAATGCATGCCTTAAATCATCACATCTTTGGAGGCATGTTCGCACTTTGCGACTAACCACAAATATGAGAGTTTCTCTGCATGACAACACAATGGACGGTCAGTTTGCTGATCATTTGTTAAATATTGGGAATGGTTTAATGCCGCTTCATCCAGTAACTGGTCTCTTCAAATTTAGAGAAACACTTTGGGCTAGATTTACTAAGCTGCAGGTTTGAAAAAGTGGGGATGTTGCCTATTGCAACCAATCAGATTCTAGCTTTCATTTATTTACTACCTTCTACAAAATGACAGCTAGAATCTGATTGGTTGCTATAGGCAACATCTCCACTTTTTCAAACCCGCAGCTTAGTAAATATACCCCTTTGTAACACAGTTGTGTCTGTTGAAGAACTCAAGGCAAAAGTATTTCCAAATATTCAACAACATTTTACAGAGCATAAGTGGCTTTGCGAACGTGCGATTCTTGCACCAAAAAATAATTGTGTAAACAACATCAACTTAAAGATTCAAGAAGAGTTGCCTGGAGAAGCCATATTATACAAATCAATAGATACCGTTGTTGAAGAAAATGAGGCTGTGCACTATCCTACTGAATGTTTAAACTCTTTAGAACCTCCCGGAATGCCACCGCATAACCTGGTACTGAAGATTGGATCACCCATTATGCTTCTCAGAAATTTAAATCCTCCAAGACTTTGTAACGGTACAAGATTAGTAGTCCAAAAGCTCCATTCTCATGTCATTGAAGCAACTATTTTGACAGGCTGTGCAAAAGGTGACAATGCTTTCATTCCACGCATACCTCTCATTCCATCTGATATGCCATTTCAATTTAAGCGTCTACAATTTCCAGTTCGTTTAGCTTTTGCCATGTCTATCAATAAGGCCCAAGGACAATCTTTACATGTAGCTGGAGTCAACTTGGAATCACCTTGCTTTTCTCATGGACAGTTTTACGTTGTGTGCTCAAGAGTTGGATCACCAAGAAATTTGTATGTATTTGCCCCAAATGAAGAAACGAGAAATATAGTTTATCAAGCTGTTTTGAAGTAATTGTTTATCGGTTTGTTCCATCATATACAGTTCAAATACAGTTTGACATTTTCACTTTTCACCTTCTACTGGTCCAATTTTAACATGATATTTACATGTATGTTTAATATTTAGATTGATTTTTGTAAATAAACATTCTTTAAATCCCGGGCAACGCCGGGTATTCTGCTAGTTACTGAATATAGGAAATAATGTATCATATAGTGTACTGTAAATTATAAAGATACTAGAGATGGGCGGGTCCGGTTCTCCGAGAACCGAACCCACCCGAACTTTGGGTATCCGAGTACCGAGCTGAGCAGCTCGGTACTCTCCCGCCAATTCCGAATCCAAATCGAGGCCGAACGTCATTGTGACGTCGTCGGATCTCGGGACTCGGTTCTCGCGATACTTCAACTTTATAAATACACGCCTCCACAGCAATCCATCGCCATTTGACAGAGGGAGAGAGCAGGGTGTAGTCATAGGCTAATTAGAGCAGGGACAGAGAAAGAATACAATATTGTTCTTGCAATTGCTCTAACCAAAATCGCTAGTGCAGAGAGGAGGATAGAGGTTTATTATTTTTTCTTCATATTTGGCACTCCCCAGCGCTTTTGGGTTGTCCCCCATAATTGTGCATTAATATTTCTGGCTGTCAAAAGTCATATCTGTCAGCAGTATCTACTCAATAAATGTTAGCACTCCTCAGTGTTTTTGGGGTGTCCTCTCTAATTGTGCATTAATATTTCTGGCTGTCAAAAGTCATATCTGTCAGCAGTATCTACTCAATAATTTTAAGCACTCCTCAGTGTTTTTGGGGTGTCCTCTCTAATTGTGCATTAATATTTCTGGCTGTCAAAAGTCATATCTGTCAGCAGTATCTACTCAATAATTTTAAGCACTCCTCAGTGTTTTTGGGGTGTCCTCTCTAATTGTGCATTAATATTTCTGGCTGTCAAAAGTCATATCTGTCAGCAGTATCTACTCAATAAATTTTAGCACTCCTCAGTGTTTTTGGGGTGTCCTCCCTAATTGTGCATTAATATTTCTGGCTGTCAAAAGTCATATCTGTCAGCAGTATCTACTCAATAAATGTTAGCACTCCTCAGTGTTTTTGGGGTGTCCTCTCTAATTGTGCATTAATATTTCTGGCTGTCAAAAGTCATATCTGTCAGCAGTATCTACTCAATAATTTTAAGCACTCCTCAGTGTTTTTGGGGTGTCCTCTCTAATTGTGCATTAATATTTCTGGCTGTCAAAAGTCATATCTGTCAGCAGTATCTACTCAATAATTTTAAGCACTCCTCAGTGTTTTTGGGGTGTCCTCTCTAATTGTGCATTAATATTTCTGGCTGTCAAAAGTCATATCTGTCAGCAGTATCTACTCAATAAATTTTAGCACTCCTCAGTGTTTTTGGGGTGTCCTCCCTAATTGTGCATTAATATTTCTGGCTGTCAAAAGTCATATCTGTCAGCAGTATCTACTCAATAAATGTTAGCACTCCTCAGTGTTTTTGGGGTGTCCTCTCTAATTGTGCATTAATATTTCTGGCTGTCAAAAGTCATATCTGTCAGCAGTATCTACTCAATAATTTTAAGCACTCCTCAGTGTTTTTGGGGTGTCCTCTCTAATTGTGCATTAATATTTCTGGCTGTCAAAAGTCATATCTGTCAGCAGTATCTACTCAATAATTTTAAGCACTCCTCAGTGTTTTTGGGGTGTCCTCTCTAATTGTGCATTAATATTTCTGGCTGTCAAAAGTCATATCTGTCAGCAGTATCTACTCAATAAATTTTAGCACTCCTCAGTGTTTTTGGGGTGTCCTCCCTAATTGTGCATTAATATTTCTGGCTGTCAAAAGTCATATCTGTCAGCAGTATCTACTCAATAAATGTTAGCACTCCTCAGTGTTTTTGGGGTGTCCTCTCTAATTGTGCATTAATATTTCTGGCTGTCAAAAGTCATATCTGTCAGCAGTATCTACGCAATGGATTCAAAGCAGTCCACATATGATCTAAATGAGCAACCAGGTTCTGTCACCAGTCCTGATGTTAGTGTTCCCAGTACGTCATCTGGCCAAGGCGATGTCAAACAACAGAGTGTTTTCAAATTAGTGCAAAAAACAAAAACCAAAAAAAAATTTACTGTATTGAAGCGAAAAAGAAGTGTAACTGAGCAAAAGTTAAGTGACGATAAAAAAAAAATTGCAAGCATGCCATTCTACACACGCAGTGGCAAAGAGAGAATGAGGCCTTCACCTTTGGCTATTAGTGGCAGATCCCAAAAAGTTACCCAGCCTACAATTGGTGCACAACTACTGTTACGCGTCAAAGCCGAGCTGCAAGATAACAGTGAGGCATTACAGGAGAATATTTGCTCTGATTCACAAATGACAACAATCCCTGTGGAGAGTCCATCCAACAGTGGGATGTCTAATCGTGACCATTCTGTTAGTCTACCCATAAAGAAGGGCCCTTTCAGCAGTTCTGCTGATATGTGCCTGAACAGCCCGAGTGTAGCCGGTGATACACCAAGTGAGGATGACACTTTGTCTTTAGAAGAGGATGTGGGGGAGATTTGGGTATCCGACGATGAGGATGCGGTTGATTGTGTAAGTCCTGCAGCAGTGTGGCACCAGTGGGAGCAGTTCTGGCATGTGAGGTTCTGGCACCAATATGCACTTTCCAAACACAAGCAGGGATGACGCAGGGGGCAGACCACAACAGTTTGACATCTGGGCTGGTTTGAAGGATTTGTCAAAAAAATGTGTGACCTTGACCATAATTCCAACCAATCCTACTATTAACATGCAAAGGATGGTGGAGGGCCTATCAGGGATTAAACTGTATTTTTCATAATTTTCACTAATAATGTTTGGGTGTAATATACACCCAAAGACGAGTGCTCAATTGCTAAGAGTCATTGATGGAGAGGAAGACAAGCAGGCTTGTCTGTAGAATTTGCAGGCAAATTGTGCTGCGTTATATAGGTAACACCCAAAGAGAAGAGCTCCATTGCTCCATTGCTAATTGTAATTGCTGAAATAGAAATAATAGGGCTGACAGTCTTGGTCTAAATCTGCAGTTACATTTTATTGTACCATAGCTCACTGCGAAACTGGAGAGGTGGCAGGGTTTAGTGATAATCTTCCTCCAACAATACTAATTCATCCCAATATCCCAATATCATAGAAGTCTGTGTAGTATGATGTAATTGCTGATAATGGCCTTCCAAAGGGAATGACTAGTTGATTTTAGGGCAGAGCTGTCACGGTTTTTGGGCAATTCTTTTACAGCACAGCAAATATCAAAATGTTTAGCGGACTCATCTGCATCACCACTGGGTGTCTTGGGAAAGCAATTTCTTTTACTACAAGCAGTTGCCAGAGAAACTGAAGGAGAAGACGTCCCAACAAGATGTTGATAAGTCTGGGATCCTTGCAAAGAAAATTAAGTATTTCATCTACAATTAAAATATAGTTAGCACATTTACTTTGTTTTATTGCACACTATAATTTTATGTAGCACCTTTTCAAAATCTATTATTAAGGCAATCACTTGACTCAAGCTAACCGTGTCTGCACTTTCTTCACAGGTAACTACTTCGCTGGACTAAAGTATATTCCCCTCAAATGCTAATCTTCTTGCAGCTGCTGTATTCTCCTACATGCTGTTGCAGAAACCACAAATTGACCCTAAATGTTTATGGACACAAACAGCATCTCCTGCATGTCATTTTTCAAAAGTTCTGTAACACCAAGTTGATAGTGTGTGCAAAACAGGAAATGTGATGGAATTCAGCCCCGCTGTAATGCTGGACCAATATTGGGGTCGTAATCAGAAATGACATATCCTCAGGAGACTCCAAGCAGGATTAGCCATCTTTCAATGACATCCCTTAGTTTTTGGAACAGTTTGTCAGCTGTATGCCTCTTAGTGAAGCTGCTGATACACAGAGTAGCCTACTTCTCAAAAATGTGATGTACCTGGGTACATGCTGCTGCTGTCCATGCTGGGGAAGGCGAATGACCAACCCAGTGGGCTTTCACAATCATATAATATTTTGTTTGCCCAGTTACGCTTGTACACATATCTGTGGTTAAGTGTACAGTGGGTAGAATACCATTTTGTCACCCAATAATGACATTTTTAGTAAACTTTCGGTACAGGAGAGAATTAGCTTTTCTAGTAAAATGGTATAGTGATGACATTTGCTAACAGGGACATAACACCTCAATTAAATGTCTTAAACCAACTGTATTAATAGTGAACATTGGACGCAGATCTAACACTAGCATAGTACCCAGGGCGTCTGTGATCCGCTTTGCGACTGGGTGACAGGTTTCATTCTTGCTTCCTCTTGCAGAGGATTGTTTAACTGCCAATTGTTGGGGGGGAAGACTGCAGGTGCTGGGATGTAGATGAGAGAAGGGAGGTAGATTATGCTGGAATGCTTGTTGTTATTTTTTTTTTAACCGAAGTTTCTGATTTTCCCAACAGTTTTCCAATAACTCGCTGAAAAATGACGAAACATGGATGAGGATCCCAGATGGTTAAGGTCCCTACCTCTACTGAGTGTGGCTTTCAAAATGCTACAAATGGATAGACAACTCTTGCCAGGATTCGTGTAAAAATAATTCCACACTTAAGAGTGGATTTTTGGTCTTATGCCCAGGCATGACAATGGCCTTTTTGTTATCACTGGCAAGAACTGCAGCAATTTTTCTTTTCAAGTGTATGAAAATCATATTGTGACATAGGAGGTGTTCAAAATTGAATAAAAAATGACTGGAAATTAGTGTTACTGAGGTTAATAATAATGTAGCTACAAAATAATACCTAAATTATGTTATTTTAGCACCAATAAATGTAATTTTTATAACAAATTGCAAAACAAAACCAAACAAAACCAAAACCAAAACCAAAACACGCAATGGCGGTTTTGCAAAACCAAAACCAAAACCAAAACACAACGGTAATCCAGATCCAAAACCGAATCCAAAACCAAAACACGGGGGTCAGTGACCATCTCTAAAAGATACAAACATTACAAAGGTGTTTTGTAACCATATACATTAAGAAAATCACAGGTCATGAAACTGTGAGGTGATTTTTAATGTTCTGTTCAGGAGTTCAAAAGTATATAAAAAAGACTTACAGTAACAAAAAACATGCGCACTTTCTGCTTTGGAAAATGCCCCTGTAAAAGCATTAGGTGCAAATATTTGAGTGATTTCCAACATCCGGAGGGCAGTGCAAATTCCTCTGCCAGCTTCAGCATGCACAATACACCAAGATTTCTTCCAAAGTGCATGGGGTTTGCAGATGAGCAGAGGTTCTGTGAAGTAGTGCAAAAATGTAATTTCATCTTGCAGAGGTAGCATATGTTGGGGTGTTCCTTCTCTATAGCTATGTTAAATCCAAAAAAGAACTTGAATTTTTATCAGCCCTCAATGTAGTTATTCTTATACTTTTAATTGGGCACATTTTGCACCTTCTATTTTTGCACTTCACATTATATACGCATCTCTGGGACAGGCTGGACGTTCATGACAAAGAGTTTAGAGGAAAATCACAGCTTTTTAAGATTATTAAGTTTCTTATTGGCTGTTTTTTAACTGCTGTGAAAAAGAACAATTTTGACCTCACAAGCACTATAAAGACCTGGCTACTATCTTTTATTATTTGAGATGGGTTTGAGGAGCTATAGGAGTAGAGAGAATAGCTAACTATAGTGGAGGTGTGGAATCTAACGCCGCCTAACCGTTTTAAATGACGTCAATATCCACGGTTGCGATTTTCTGTCTTCGGAATTTATGTGAACACTGTCGGCTATGTTGTATCCTGTATATCTGTTTCAAGGTCAGTCTATATTTCTGTCTTGTCGCCCATATAGTCATCAGAATTTTTATGTAGGTATACTAACTGTTGGAATTCTGGTAATAGGTCAAACGTAGCCAACCCCAAAAATATAGCTGTTTGCTGAAGATAGTAGGAATACACTGTATTGCTGAAGATGACAGGAATACAGCGGATTGCTGAAGATAACCAGAATACACTGGAACGTGGAATTATCAAGAACATACTGGAGCAGATGGAATTACTAGGAACACACTGGAGCAGATGGAATTACTAGTAAAACACTAGAACAGAAGATTATTGCCAGGAACAAGAATTACAAGGAACATACTGGAACAGGAGCCAAAAGTCTTCTAGCAGAGCAAGTGACTTCATAAACTGGCCCCATCGTGCAGCCACAGCTGCTTTAAAAGGACTGGAGGCAGTTGAGGTGCGGTGAGACTTCCCCATAGAAACAAGATGGTGGCCACCATCTGCAGGCTGCATCTGCGGTATCGGGAAAGGAGAAAGCTTTTCTCACTGCCTGGAGAGATGAAGCATGATTGTGCCTACTCAGCACCATCTGTATCATTAGTAAGTACCTTACTCATATGCAGTTTATACATTAAATATAAAAAAGGTACGTTGATACAATACAAAACTTTACAGAAACAGTAACAAAATACATTTATAACTATAGGTGTATTCAGAATTACTTTATTTAAACTGGACTGCCATGTCCAGGTTGCATACTGAAGCTCTACATCTACTGTAAAAACTAAGAACACTGGGGATTTCCAATGAACATCTACTCCTTTATAACTAATATACAATATAATAGTGTTCCTAGTTGTGTGAATGATATTGCAGTCCCATAATATCTTCCTAAAAGAACAACATTTCACAGAGGAATTTCTCTACAATACATAATCATGATAAAGTTCACCACTTTCAGGAGCTTTGCAGAGTTTCCCATTCATACACTACAGTCATGTCTGTGGCTATTGTACACCATATAACCCCATGTGTCAGTGTTTACATTGAAGTGATTACTTATTATTATACTGTATTTTAGTTATTTTAGTTTAATGGGGGAGGAATATATAAAGTCAGAATTGCACTATACTATGGCTATGATATTTTACAAGATGGAGATGCAGATTTTAATCCATCACCATGGAAGTCACTATAGACCCCCAAAATGAACATGCTGGTGTTGAATTCTTTTTACAGTTTACAGCGTTATGATCTTCTCCATATTCTAGAGATGTTCACTGACCCCCGTGTTCTGGTTTTGGTTTTGGATCTGGATTAACTTCGTGTTTTGGTTTTGGCAAAACTGCCCTTGCATGTTTTGGTTTTGTTTTTGGATCCCAATGTTTTTCTAAAATCCCTATTATTTTTGCTAAAATCACATATTTTTGTTTTTTCCCCCCTATATTATTATTAGCCTCAATAACACTAATTTCAAGTCATTTGCAGTCAATTTTGACCACCTCACAGGTCACAATATTATTTTCATACACTTTCAAACAAAGACTGAAGATTTAGAAGACCAAGCCTACCAGACCTATTATTTCTATTTCAGCAATGACAATTAACAATGGAGCAATGGAGCTCTCCTCTTTGTGTGTTACCTGTATAACACAGTACAATGTGATTACAGATTTACAAGACCAAGCCTACCAGACCTATTATTTCTATTTCAGCAATGACAATTAGCAATGGAGCAATGGAGCTCTCCTCTTTGTGTGTAACCTATATAACACTGTATAATTTGACTGCAGATTCAGAAGACCAAGCCTGACAGCCCAAGTATTTGTATTTCAGCAATGACAATTAGCAATGGAGCAATGGAGCTCTTCTCTTGGTGTGTAAACTATATAACACTGTACAATTTCACTGCAGATTTAGAAGACCAAGCCTGCCAGCCCTAGTATTTGTATTTCAGCAATGACAATTAGCAATGGAGCTCTTCTGAATGTCACTGAAGACTTTGAAGAACACTGCTACCCCTCCTCTTTCTTTTCTACCTATGATGCTGCCCAACTGCACTAGAGACTGCCAAGAACTGTGCTACCCCTTCTGTGTCCCTCTGTGAAATGGAGCTGGATCGCCATGGAGGGCGGTAGCTATATAATCCAAAGCTCGCGAGATCCGATACCCGACAACATAATAATGACATTTTGCCTCGTTTTCAATTCCGAGGGTGTGTGACAGTACCAAGCTGGCTCAGCTTAGTACTCGGATCTGCTAAGTTCTGGTGTGTTCGGTTCTCAGGGAACCGAGCCTGAGCATCTCTACCCTATTCATGTATTGATAACCACTCAGTGTCAAAAGTGCATGTACTGTGCATGTTGGGAGACATTTTGCGACAGATGAAGAGATGTATGTTGGTCCAGTCTTGTTAAGGACCTTGTATGTTAGTAGAAATATTTGGTAAAATGCAGGCAACCAATCTAGGGACTGACATAGCGAAACAGCAGTAAGACAATGTTTTGCAAAGAAAATTAGTTGGTTGATGTATTTAAAATAGATTGTAGAGGTGAACATCTGGTAAAGGGAAGACCAGAATTGCAATAGTCAATATAGGAGAGAATGAGGATGTGGAGGACTTACCTGGCCGGGGCCGTCGTCATCCCTCGGGCGGCGGTTCCCTCAGTTCAGCCGGGACGGTGAGCCAATCAGGGCTCACCTCACGGCCATTTCAAAAGGAAAAATGGCGGCGGACCAATCCGGACCCGCCATGTCGTCACGTGGCGTCGCGTCGACGCTACGTGATGACGTTAGCGCGGCGCCGACTATTTAAGTCGGCGCGTGCGCCGCCATGTTGTTCAGTCCGTCGGCGGAGAGAGCAGGAAGAGGACGTGTCGCGGAGAGCTGCGGGATCAAGACAAGAAGAGAAGACAGCGGAGACCAGCAGTGGCGGCAGAGAGCCCTTGTTAGGGCTAAGAGCGCCTCTGCTGCCTGAAGACCGGCGTGATCAAGACAAGAAGCCGGCGGCAGAGCGTGGAAGCAGCGGCGGACGGGGAAGGAGTCCAGGAGAAGCTCCCCGAAGACAGCACCAGGTAAGGCCCTTGCCAGGCAACTCCTCTCCCGGGCCCACGCCCGCAGCACACTAATTAAAGTCGGCCCGTGGGCACAGTCGGGCACAAGGCCCGTTGGCACTGTAAATTAGGGGCACAAGGCCCAGGGACCTGGGCACTAGGCCCCAACAAAGTTAGTGGGCCAGTAGGCCATAGTATTGATGATAAAGGGGACAAGCCCCTATTAGTGAGACAGGGGGCGTGAGAGCCCCAGGTGTACAAGGGCACAAGGCCCTTAGGTAGTTAGTGGCCTAGAGGCCATAGGAAGGCCAGAGGGCCTGGTTAGGGGTTGGTAGCCCGTAGGCTATTAAGGGCACAAGGCCCTCAGTCAGTCAGGGAGGCCACAGGCCTCAGGCAGGGGCTAGGACCCCTGGGTAGCAGGGCACAAGGCCCTAGTTAGTGGGCTCAGAGCCCGGAGGTAGAGAGGGGGCTGAGGCCCATTAATCAGAGTACCAGGCTCTGTGTATCTGGGCAGAGGCCCATGGTGTGAAGGGCAGAAGGCCCTGGTGGTGATGAGGTAGAGGCGTGGGAGCCTCGTGAGTGTAGACACGGTCCTGTGTGAGGTGAGCACACGTGGTTAGGAGGTACAGTAGAGCGGAGGCTCCTGTGGTGCTGTAGCAACCTGCTGGTTGGCTAACAGCGGTGTGCTCTGGTAAGTAGCTTACAAAGTACTGTATATTGTATTCTGTCTGTGAGGCGGGTATTGTTGAATTACAGTATTTTGGGTGTGCTATGTAATTGTGTCCAGGGGCAAGACGTCAGGCCCCCATTAAAGGTAGGCTCTTGTTCCTGTGGTTTCCTGTGCTAACCCGTGCTGTGGGGACAAGTGTAGTTACCAGCATACACATAGTCAGGGGAGAACACACGTAGTTTTCCTGTCCCTTAGATCCCCGGGGTCACACTGGTACCCAGAGGGGGTGGCTGAGTGAGTTGGTGGCAGTGCAGCACACTTTGAGGCAGTTCCAGGGGCGGCCGTGGTTCTGATCAAGGGTCCTCAAGGCCGGTTCCGTGCAGGTGGACCTGTGGTTCCGGACGTAGGGACACGTGTGAGATACCCGAGTATAGGCAGTCGGGCGGTTCAGTTCGATCGGCTGTTCCGTGCGGCAGTCGGCCCGCGGGTTAGTGTGCTGTTCTACTGAGCCTCAGCCGGGCTTAAAGAACCGGTCCTTAGGGTCCGTGGGTGACCCCATAGCAAGAAGGCAGCTTCTTGGTACGACCTGGGTGAGGGGGTTAGGAACCGCCCTCCGGTTTAGTCTGTGAACACCGGCTGGTGTTCCCCGTAGCGTGTAAGTGAGCAGTTCCATTAGTGCACCACACCTAGTTAGTCATAGTGGTTTGACTTAGTTGCGTTGCCGACCATTAGAACGTTGTTAGGGTCGGGTCGCTGTTGTAGTCAGTCCAGTTTTGTGGGTGCCATCTTAGTCTCACGGAGAGCGTAGAGGGAGGCTGTGTGTTCTTGTCATCCGCAGGAGTCGGGAAGGTGCAGGAGAACCGGATCGGAAGTGGGAGTGTCCCGGTGAGTATCACGCTCGATTCCTCCTTTCGGTTAGGCCCTTACCGGCAGGTGTGTGAGGTACTTGAGGCGGGATTAGTCCTCGGACTAGTCTTGGCCTTCAGTACCTGTAGTCCCCCGCGTCTTGGCAAGAACAAAGTGAGGAGGCGGCAAGTGAGCTTGGACTGACCGTGTCCTTGTTCTTTGCCGTAGTCTCGGACAGCCCTTACTTGGTAGACTCGGTTTAACTGTGTTTTCCCTCTTAGGTGTTACTTGCGGGCGTCCGGAGAAAACCCAATCAGGGACCGAGGTAGGATCCAGTCATCCACGCGGATCGTGGTAAATCCGGAGGTATTAGGAGTTAGTCGCCCTGTGAGGCACATCTCCGATAGGGACCTTACATTTTGGCGTAGTCGGCAGGATCCGCGTTCGTGATGACGGATTCACGACAAACCACGCCTCGCGCCGAGCGCAGCTAGCCTAATGTGATGGCTGTGGGTGCCGCGTTGTCCCACCTGCCGAAGTTCGATGGAAAGAATCTTGCTTTCGCTGACTGGCAGGAACGGCTGCATGGCACTGCCCGGTTGTATCATATCACCGGTGCCATGAAGGTGGAGCTGGCTCTGAACGCCCTGGAAGGGGATGCCAGGAAGACGGTTCTTCTTCGACCCAAACCAAATAGGGACACCTTGGACGCCATCTTCAAAATCTTGGAAGAATTGTACGGTGACACCTCCTCTGCGGCAGTTCTGAGGAAGAGGTTCTTCGGGCGTGTGCAGAGGGAGGACGAGAGTCTGACCCAGTTTGGCAACGCTCTCCTAGAATTGGCGGGAGAACTCTGGAAGAGAGACCCACGGGGGTCGGCCGCCATGGGAGACTCGGATGTGCTACTGCGAGACCAATTTGCCATGGGGCTCTGGAACGTGCCGCTCCGGCACATTCTACTGGACAAGGTGCGGGATCAACCTGGCCTGGCGTTCCAGGAAATACAAGCGGAGGCTGTGTCCCGGGATAGAGATGATCACTACGGGCCTTATGCGGTAGCACCCCAGCAGGTCCTTCTCACCAGTAGTCCGTCCGAAGCAGAGGCCCACCCGTTGGAGAGTTGTGTGAAAGATCTAAAGGAAGCTCTCTTAGCCATGAAGGAGGAAGTCGCCCAATTGCGGCAGGAAGTCCGTCGGCCGAGGGATCGCCGAGGTGAAGGGGGACCTATAGAGGAACGAAGAAGCGCCCCCAGGTCCCAGCAAGGCCCAAGACCGGCCGTTCGCTGCTGGAGATGCCAACGCGTGGGACATTATGCCCGTAACTGTCCCGAACCTCCAAACCAGGCACCGTTAAACTAGAGTCCCTCGCGGTGAAGGGGCCACCTGCGGGGGAGATAGGGGCAAACCCCAACTTCACCAACTCGGCTGATTTGGTGGGGGAGTGCCCTACAGTAGTAGCCACGTTAGGGGGTAAACCACAACAGTGCCTGCTGGACACGGGGTCTCAGGTGACCACTATGTCGGAGCTGTGTTTCCTGGAAAACTACGCTCACCTGCAGAAGAGCCGGGCCCAAACGTGGATTAAGCTGACCGCCGCCAACAATTTGCCCATCCCTGTCGTGGGAGTAGTCTGGTTGGAAATTGAAGTATGCGGACAGACCTTGGGAAAGAAGGGCATTCTGGTGGTTGGTGGAGAAGAGCTTCGTCATGGCCCGGTGATCCTGGGGATGAACGCCCTACAGAATTTGGATCAGGCCTTATTCCACGCCAAAGGGCCTCGATACTGGAGAGAGTTGGACGTACCCCGGCCCGTGCAGCGGGTTTTCCAGAGGATGGTACGACGGTGTGATGAAGAACCGACTGAGTCGGGACTGGAGCTCCTTGGCTACCTACGGACCAACTATCGACAGACAGTCGAAGTACCCCCTGGTCAGGAGGTGCTGCAATATATGGAGGTGAGGACAAACCGGAGATTAGAGGGAAGAGTGGTGCTGGTGGAACCGGTCAGTCCGGAACGAACGGCGGAAGGACCGCTTGTTGCCCGTGCGTTGGCCAGGGTACATCGAGGAAGGGTACCCGTGCGGTTATGTAATATGCAGGACCATACTCAGAGGATGGGTCCTGGTACGACTGTCGCTCGAGTTATCGCCGTGGAAGCAGAACAGATTGGAGATGACCGGCAGATACTTCTCAAACCCGCGTCAGAACAACAAGGGGGCTTGGCGGTCCAGGTGGAATGTGACGATAGCCTGTCCCGCGAATGGAACGGCAACAGCATTTTGGAACAAATGGATGTTTCCTTGGAAGGGATCGAGCCCCGGGATGTTACCCGGTTACAGCAGATATTGTGGGCCAGACAGAAAGTTTTCTCCCGAAGTGAAGAGGATTTTGGGTACACGGAGGAACTGGAACATAATATCCGTACCGGAGACAGTCTGCCCATTAGGGAGAGATATCGGCCGATCCCGCCCAAGTTGTACCAAGAGGTCAAGCTGATGATTAGGCAGATGTTGGATAGCCACGTGATTACCGAAAGTAAGAGCCCGTGGGCAGCTCCTATCGTCTTAGTACGGAAGAAAGATGGCGCCATCAGGTTCTGTGTGGACTATAGGCGGTTGAATAGCTGTACTGTCCGCGACGCGTATCCATTGCCCAGGATTGAGGAATCGCTAGCTGCGCTAGGGAAGGCGAGATATTTCTCCACTCTGGATCTTGCCAGCGGATACTGGCAAGTACCAGTGGCTGCAGAGGACCGGCAGAAGACGGCCTTCATCACGCCAATGGGTCTGTTTGAGTTCTGTAGGATGCCTTTTGGGCTTACTAATGCTCCCGCCACCTTCCAACGGTTAATGGAGAGATGTCTGGGAAACCTGAACTTCGACGCTCTTCTGATCTATTTGGATGATATCATCATCTTCGCTCCCACGGTCAAGGAACATCTGGATCGACTCGACGTCGTCCTACAGCGCTTGGAGAAATTCGGCCTGAAGTTGAAGCCGCGAAAGTGTCATCTTCTGAAATCTCGGTTGGAATACCTGGGACATATTGTGTCCCGGGATGGGGTGAGCCCCACTCCGGATAAGGTTTCTGCGGTGTTGGACTGGAAGATCCCTCGAACGGTGACGGAACTGAGAGCATTTCTGGGGTTAGTGGGCTACTATCGGAGATTCATCAAAGACTTCGCGAAGGTGGCTGGCCCGCTGAACGAATTGTTGAGGGGAGTTGCCACTACGGCTAAGAATCAAGCCATAGCCTGGGGAGACGCTCAGGAAAAGGCGTTCACGACGCTCAAAGAAGACCTGACGACGGCTCCGGTGTTGGCGTACGCTGACTTCGAAAAGCCCTTCCTTCTGTATACCGATGGAAGTCTCAAGGGCCTGGGGGCCGTGCTAGCACAAGTCCAAGACGGCAAAGAACGGGTCATTGCCTACGGAAGCCGGAGTCTGCGGGATTCAGAAAGAAACCCCGATAATTACAGTTCCTTTAAGCTGGAGTTGCTAGCAGTGGTTTGGGCAGTAACCGAAAAGTTCACGGAATACTTGACCGGCGCTGAGTTCGACATAGTGACCGACCACAATCCCTTGGCCTACTTGGGCACGGCCAAGTTAGGGGCGCTGGAACAGCGCTGGATGGCTCGGTTGGCCAAGTTTGGATATAAGATCCGGTATCGACCCGGAAAGGCTAATGGAAATGCGGATGCGTTGTCCCGTTATCCCCTGCAAGGGCCGGAGGGGCCTAGTGATGAGGACAGAGAAGGGGAAGAGATCCCGGATCTGACCCAGTTGACATCTCCTGTCTGTGCTCTGAGTGTGCCCAAGACGACCGTAGATTGGGCCGAACGGCAGGCTCAGGATGCTCCATTGCGGTGTGTCCGCCGATGGAAGCAACAGGGACATTGGCCCTCTAGTGAAGAACGGCGTCGACTGTCTATAGCCGGACGAAGGCTATTGCACAGATGGGATCAACTGGCAGTGAGGGAAGGGGTGCTAGTTCGCCGAGCCTACCTGGAGCAAGAGCTCCGTCCTGTATGGCAGGTGGTGGTGCCTGAGTCCATGGCGCGGGACTTGGTACTGGAAGCTCATGAAAAAGGCGCTCATCTCGGGGCGGCCAAGACCCATCAATGGCTACGCAGGCAGTACTGTGTACCTGGCGCCAAGGCGTTGGCGGAAGAGGTCTGCCGAGCCTGTCCACGATGTGGGGTAAGTAAGGCTGGGGAGCAGCATGCGCCCGTGCAAACCATCCAGACGGGGCGACCCTTGGAGCTGCTTATGATTGATTACGTCCTGGTTGGGGAGTCAAGTAGTGGTCATAGCTACGCGTTGGTCATGACCGACCACTTTACTAAGTTCACCGTCGTCGTGCCCACACGAAACCAGACTGCGGAGGCAGCTACGCGCGCCATTGTGGAGCACTTCATTTGGAGATATGGGTGCCCGGAGCGGATTCACTCGGATCAGGGAGCCTGTTTTCAGGGACGCCTCATGGAAGGTCTGTGTGACACTTATGGGGTACAGAAGTCCCGGACCACTCCTTATCACCCTCAAGGTAATGGCGCCTGTGAAAGGTTCAATCGGACCTTGCTGCAAATGCTCAGGGCTCTGGAGGCTGGGCAAAAGAACCACTGGCCGGAGTTCGTGCAGGACTTGGTGTGGGTATACAATAACCGGGTACATAGTACCACCGGTTATACCCCATACTTCCTTTTGTTTGGGCGGCCTGGAAGGGAGTGGTGTGATTTGGAGTTGTCCGTCCCCGAAGAAGCGGACAGTTGGACTCCCAGCGGCTGGGTGACCGAGCAGAGGAGGAAGCTGAAGATTGCCGGGGACGTGGTTAGGGGGCAGCTACGGTCCAAAGTCCATCACGGACCAACCAACAGCACGGCTTCCCCCTTCGTAGTGGGTCAGCGAGTACTGATAAGAGTTAAGAGGCCGGGAAATAAACTCAGCGATCGGTGGGAAGTGTTGCCACATGTAGTGCAACGGCGCATGGCTCCTGACCTTCCTTTGTATGAGGTGGTTCCTGCGGAAGGGACTGGAAGACCGCGGGTGCTGCATCGGAATATGTTACGTCCCTGTGGTTTTCTGGATTTGCCTTCCGACGTCCAGGAGAGAAGTGAGCCAGATCTCATACCCGCCCCGACGGGGGTGGATTGGTGGGCACCAACGACCACCGAAGACGTTGTTACTCCGGATGCTACTCCAGTGAACATGGACCTTCCGACACCGCCGCTTCAACCTAGAAGATCGCAGCGACCGAACTTGGGCCAGCCTGGAGAACGTTATACTGACCCGAATTTCGTATGGACCAGGGTTTTGTCGGCAGGGACTGCCGACATTAAAAAGGGGGGAAATGTGGAGGACTTACCTGGCCGGGGCCGTCGTCATCCCTCGGGTGGCGGTTCCCTCAGTTCAGCCGGGACGGTGAGCCAATCAGGGCTCACCTCCCGGCCATTTCAAAAGGAAAAATGGCGGCGGACCAATCCGGACCCGCCATGTTGTCACGTGGCGTCGCGTCGACGCTACGTGATGACGTTAGCGCGGCGCCGACTATTTAAGTCGGCGCGCACGCCGCCATGTTGTTCAGTCCGTCGGCGGAGAGAGCAGGAAGAGGACGTGTCGCGGAGAGCTGCGGGATCAAGACAAGAAGAGATGACAGCGGAGACCAGCAGTGGCGGCAGAGAGCCCTTGTTAGGGCTAAGAGCGCCTCTGCTGCCTGAAGACCGGCGTGATCAAGACAAGAAGCCGGCGGCAGAGCGTGGAAGCAGCGGCGGACGGGGAAGGAGTCCAGGAGAAGCTCCCCGAAGACAGCACCAGGTAAGGCCCTTGCCAGGCAACTCCTCTCCCGGGCCCACGCCCGCAGCACACTAATTAAAGTCGGGCACTAGGCCCGTGGGCACAGTCGGGCACAAGGCCCGTTGGCACTGTAAATTAGGGGCACAAGGCCCAGGGACCTGGGCACTAGGCCCCAACAAAGTTAGTGGGCCAGTAGGCCATAGTATTGATGATAAAGGGGACAAGCCCCTATTAGTGAGACAGGGGGCGTGAGAGCCCCAGGTGTACAAGGGCACAAGGCCCTTAGGTAGTTAGTGGCCTAGAGGCCATAGGAAGGCCAGAGGGCCTGGTTAGGGGCTGGTAGCCCGTAGGTTATTAAGGGCACAAGGCCCTCAGTCAGTCAGGGAGGCCACAGGCCTCAGGCAGGGGCTAGGACCCCTGGGTAGCAGGGCACAAGGCCCTAGTTAGTGGGCTCAGAGCCCGGAGGTAGAGAGGGGGCTGAGGCCCATTAATCAGAGTACCAGGCTCTGTGTATCTGGGCAGAGGCCCATGGTGTGAAGGGCAGAAGGCCCTGGTGGTGATGAGGTAGAGGCGTGGGAGCCTCGTGAGTGTAGGCGCGGTCCTGTGTGAGGTGAGCACACGTGGTTAGGAGGTACAGTAGAGCGGAGGCTCCTGTGGTGCTGTAGCAACCTGCTGGTTGGCTAACAGCGGTGTGCTCTGGTAAGTAGCTTACAAAGTACTGTATATTGTATTCTGTCTGTGAGGCGGGTATTGTTGAATTACAGTATTTTGGGTGTGCTATGTAATTGTGTCCAGGGGCAAGACGTCAGGCCCCCATTAAAGGTAGGCTCTTGTTCCTGTGGTTTCCTGTGCTAACCCGTGCTGTGGGGACAAGTGTAGTTACCAGCATACACATAGTCAGGGGAGAACACACATAGTTTTCCTGTCCCTTAGATCCCCGGGGTCACACTGGTACCCAGAGGGGGTGGCTGAGTGAGTTGGTGGCAGTGCAGCACACCTTGAGGCAGTTCCAGGGGCGGCCGTGGTTCTGATCAAGGGTCCTCAAGGCCGGTTCCGTGCAGGTGGACCTGTGGTTCCGGACGTAGGGACACGTGTGAGATACCCGAGTACAGGCAGTCGGGCGGTTCAGTTCGATCGGCTGTTCCGTGCGGCAGTCGGCCCGCGGGTTAGTGTGCTGTTCTACTGAGCCTCAGCCGGGCTTAAAGAACCGGTCCTTAGGGTCCGTGGGTGACCCCATAGCAAGAAGGCAGCTTCTTGGTACGACCTGGGTGAGGGGGTTAGGAACCGCCCTCCGGTTTAGTCTGTGAACACCGGCTGGTGTTCCCCGTAGCGTGTAAGTGAGCAGTTCCATTAGTGCACCACACCTAGTTAGTCATAGTGGTTTGACTTAGTTGCGTTGCCGACCATTAGAACGTTGTTAGGGTCGGGTCGCTGTTGTAGTCAGTCCAGTTTTGTGGGTGCCATCTTAGTCTCACGGAGAGCGTAGAGGGAGGCTGTGTGTTCTTGTCATCCGCAGGAGTCGGGAAGGTGCAGGAGAACCGGATCGGAAGTGGGAGTGTCCCGGTGAGTATCACGCTCGATTCCTCCTTTCGGTTAGGCCCTCACCGGCAGGTGTGTGAGGTACTTGAGGCGGGATTAGTCCTCGGACTAGTCTTGGCCTTCAGTACCTGTAGTCCCCCGCGTCTTGGCAAGAACAAAGTGAGGAGGCGGCAAGTGAGCTTGGACTGACCGTGTCCTTGTTCTTTGCCGTAGTCTCGGACAGCCCTTACTTGGTAGACTCGGTTTAACTGTGTTTTCCCTCTTAGGTGTTACTTGCGGGCGTCCGGAGAAAACCCAATCAGGGACCGAGGTAGGATCCAGTCATCCACGCGGATCGTGGTAAATTCGGAGGTATTAGGAGTTAGTCGCCCTGTGAGGCACATCTCCGATAGGGACCTTACAAGGACATGAATTAAAGTTTTTGCAATGCCATATGTGAGACGTGTGTAGTCTGGTAATGTTTTTTAGCTGTATGTAACAGGATTTGGATGTGAGTACCATAGGACAGTTATGAGTCAATATTTTCATGCTTTCAAGAGAAATAGTGATGTCACAAAGGTAACTTCTGTTGGTGGGTGGAAATATTAGTTTGCATTCACTTTATTTTTTATGCTGTCTCAGAAAACAAGGAATTTGTCCTTCTACACATTAGTCTTGCTGTCCATAAAAAATTAAGCACAGTGGGGATATGGATGCGCACATACAGATTTATCTCAGTAATGGAGTGCCTGTGCATTAATGGAGGTAGTTTAATAGTGCTCTTGATGTGCTCTTGATGTGTGCAGCAAAACATCTTGGTTTTGAATCAGTGAACACCGATGGTTTGCCCAGTGCCCATCATGTAGCACGGGAGCTGGCTTCGAAAACTAAAAGTGCCCCTCCATGTACAGAAAAGTGTTAAATGTCACAACTACCTACCCATTTAGTATAACCCATTTCAATTTAATAAAGTTTTAAGTTTTTTTTACTAAAATACTGCTTGGTTTAGCCTTATTTACAGCCTAAATAATTAATGAGTGACATTAGGATTATTTTTATTATATTTGTCACTTTTTATTACATTGCTTGGAGTGTACTTTCAAATGCACTACTCTGCCGAAATCCTATATTTTTAATGGGACCCATACAGTGGAGAAATACATTTGCAGGTGCACTGGCCACTTGTCACAAAACAGTCCCCATGTAAAATGTTGTGTATAAAATAAATAATTAAAAGACTGGCAGCATGCCCTCATCCTAAAGCCTCAACCAGGCCCAATGATAGACAACCTAGTTTCCACTATAACAGTGAGGCTACAAGTGTGAGGTTAGGTTCCAGTTCCTCTCTGGAGGAAGATGTGTAAAACAGAGGTGCCTGCCCCACCCAGAGGCTACCAGTCTCATGCTGAAAAATGCAGGGGGTCTTGTAGACTCTCCTGGGCGTTGGAGGTAATTAACAAGATTAGGACACCTGAATTTGCAACTTTGCCACCCAAGTGGTCCAAGTAAAGTGCTCATTATACCAAAATAATTAAAAAACACATTCTCAATTTTCAAATAAACTTTAATTCAATAAACATATCCTCAGACTTTAGTTCACCACCTAATTAAATGTAAACCCATCGCAGAGCAAAGGTTTATGCCAGCTGTGTGATAGGTTGGGGATCTACATTCCCCAGAATTGTCATGTGGATAGTAGGAACTCCAGGTGAGATTTTACCTCAAAGAGAGAGAGAGAAACAAAACCTATGTCAGGAAAGAGGCCATTTTGAGAAAGCGTGTGGCATGGAGAAAGGACATTTTGATTAAGTAATTGCATCAGTCCAAATTGTATTTACAGGAGAGCACTGGCAAGTTCACTGAGGAGCCAGAGTCATATTTATATATTTATCTGTGGATTGTTTATAGCTATCATTCACATCACCTATACAGTTTTGACACTGATCCTGGGCAGAAGCGACAGCTGCAACAAAAGATCTAATAGAGACTGTGGGAAAGCTTTTAAATGTAAACCTATTTAATAGTAAGGAGTATAAATGTGAATATATATACATTTATATATATATATATATATATATATATATATATAGACACATACATACACACGCAACTAGTCTCCTTTACAATACCTACTGAGTTATCTATATGTAAAATCCTAAATTATGATACAGTTGATGTATGCATTTCGTTATATCTTTTTGATATCTGACTACTCTCTTGCAACAAAGGAAATAGCAAATGTTGTTCTACTGTTCAATAAACACACTTTAGCACCACCTTTAGTTTTCTGTGCATAAAATTGTGTGGTGTAGTAACCTGTGTACAAAGTGTCTTCTATAAGGGCAGGTATTTCCTGCAAACTACAGTCAAGACCTGTGAGGTGGCATAGCACCAGAGACAGAAGGTGAGGAAGAGGTTTCACAACAAACACTCACACGATACCCAGGAAACCGAGATTCCGTTGGGTGTTACATAATTATAGAGTAAAATCTTCACTGCTTCTTTCTTGATCCATTTTAATCCAAAGAAGAAATAAAATATTCTATTCTTTCTTCCTTTAAAATTTAAGCAGGGGTATGGAAGAGCAGGAAACAATCTGTCAGGAACTGGTTTATATGAAACATATTGTACAGTTGGCACACAGCTGCATACTATGTCTGCACACCTATCCCTCCACAGACTTACCATAGTTACATAAGTCCATTTAATCACTCAACCGAATAATGGGCACATTCCTTGTAGAAGTACTGGATTGACAACTTTCAGTAGTGAGAAATAACGTGTTTACTCAGCATGACAAACATAACTAGAACGCAGAACAGAGAATAGGGACTTCCCAGCATGCAAAGCTCACTACCTCACTACCTGCCAGGTCATGCATTTACATCCTTCCATTGAAGATATAGATATTGGGTTAGGCCTAAAGTGGCAGTGGAATGGGACAGCAGTAGAATAGGACAGCAAGCTAATGGGAAAAAAGGCCATAGAAGAATGACCACTAAGCTTCAAGGTCCTGGAAACTTAGGCTTGGACATCCAACCAGACCTCATGATGATAGGAAGCCTCACTGTCACTGGTTGATGATTGCCTAATAGGCCACCTGAGCATCCAGACAGGCTTAGTGATGGTCTTGAGTCAGAAGGTATGGCCAAGTGCGTGTGTAATCCTGACTCCTGTGAAGTGTGAATAAGTTCAGGGTCAACCATAGTTTCATTGGTTGCTGGAAGAGCTTCGTCAGGCACACTCAGCGGGTGGCGACAGTTACGCTCAGAGATGACACCCTCAGCTTGTACCATGTAACTGTTGGGACAAGCAGATTCGGAGAGCATGACCTGGAACAAGATGTGGGAGATGATATGCTGCTTGGTCATAATTTCTTTTATTGGACAGCCGCTTGTAGGTACAGTTTGTACTTGCTGTTGCAATTGTTGCTTAGTAATAGGGATGAGAGTCCTGGGGGTAAATGTATCAAGCTGAGAGTTTTCCAGCGGGTTTGAAAAGTGGAGATGTTGCCTATAGCAACCAATCAGATTCTAGCTATCATTTTGTAGAATGTACTAAATAAATGATAGCTAGAATCTGATTGGTTTTTCAAACCGGCCGGAAAACTCTCAGCTTGATAAATTTACCCCCTGGTGCGGTGCCACGATAATCGCTGGGCAGGTGATGGTAAACCATTCTGTGGTGTGTTAAGCAATGCTGCAAATATATCAGTGCTACAATGTATGCAGCAACAGGTGTTTGGATGAGTGGACGTCTTTTTCTGTTAACCCATTGGATTGAGGATAGTGGGGTCTGCTGGTGGTGTGTTTAAAGTTCCAGGTATTGCAAATTATTTGAGCTCTCTACCCATGAATTGCCTGGCATTGCCCGTTATGAGTCGTTGTGTGATGTCATGTGTAGCAAAGTGTCTCTTGAGATTGGCAACTACAGTGGCACTGGTGAGATTCGGTAGATAGTTCATCTTAAGCCACCCTGAATAAGAGTCCACAAAACCTAGATCATCCTTTCCTCTCCATTCAAAGATGTCTGCAGCAGTGATAGACCAGGGCACGTCAGGAATCTCTTGCAGGTGCAGAGGTTCCTTTGGTTGATGTGCTTTGAGAGTATTACAGGGACCACATATGGAGACTTCTCTTTCAATGTGATTAAACATGGTGGACCAATATAATGACTCTCTGGCCCTGCGCTTGGTGGGTTTAAGGCCTACAGAGTGTAGTCTTTAACCACTCAGGATGACTACATCAGACAGATTAAGCTCATCTCTCATGGCAAAGAAGGGGCGTAAATCTTTTAGGGTCTCCCTAGAAGACTGGGGTCACCCTTGTAGTATGATTTAAGACAGCCATTGGCACAGATCATCAACCATGGTTTCACACTGTAGCTCATCCATTCTGTTGGAGGATAGTATTTGCACAGACATGACATCACATTCATCTTCAACTTGTGGGCACTCAGTGTGAGGTAAGTAGGCCCTGGACATGGAATCAGAGATGAATATTTCTTTGCCATGCTTGTATATGATATTCAGATGGCATCGCTGTAACTTGAGCATCATTCTTTTTTTGGAAGTCAGAAGTATTATGCAGAGGCTTCCTCAGTATGGTGATGAGTGGCTGACCCTTGTAAGTGAGGAGGTGACATATATATGGAACTTCCGACACATGTAACCTGTCACATGCCGGTCCTATAGTCAGGTCCGGCTCTGTGACTTCCCCTTTAAGAACCATGATTTTGCTTGCTTCTCTTTCAGAGACATTACTTTCACAGGTGTTCCTAGCTACTGTGATCTGACCACTCCCTAAACCTCATTGGTCCTGGAGCACTATATGAACCTCCAAGGTTATGGGCTCATTGCCTGATCTTCGTGTTGCTCAGTCTACCTTGGTCTAGGTTAAATCTCCTACTGCTATTACCTGTGTGCTGGACTTCTACAACCACTATACCTGGTACTTGTAGTTCCACACTGCTTACTGAATCTCCTACTGCTGTTACCTGTGTGCTGGACTTCTACATCTACAAGCACCATACCTGGTACTTGTAGTTCCACACTGCTTACTGAATATCCTACTGCTGTTACCTGTGTGCTGGACTTCTACATCTACAAGCACCATACCTGGTACTTGTAGTTCCACACTGCTTACTGAATATCCTACTGCTGTTACCTGTGTGCTGGACTTCTACATCTACAAGCACCATACCTGGTACTTGTAGTTCCACACTGCTTACTGAATATCCTACTGCTGTTACTTGTGTGCTGGACTTCTACATCTACAAGCACCATACCTGGTACTTGTAGTTCCACACTGCTTACTGAATATCCTACTGCTGTTACCTGTGTGCTGGACTTCTACATCTACAAGCACCATACCTGGTACTTGTAGTTCCACACTGCTTACTGAATATCCTACTGCTGTTACCTGTGTACTGGACTTCTACATCTGCACACTGAACTGGCTCGTGAGTTGCCTATTACATCTGCCCACATATTGATTGGCTCAACTACCTCTCTGCTCGGCTGCCTGTATTCTTTACTGAACTTCAATCAAGTTACCTTGTCATCTGTGGTTCTATGTTTGGCACGGCTATTATTATTACTCTGCAAATTATTAGTTGCTGGACTGTTATTAAGAATATATTGCCAAGCTAGTAGCCAGTTCAGTTATTCAAGTTGTGTGCGTTCAATCTTCATGCCGTTGTAATTGGTTACCAACTGAACTTCTTTTGTGTTTTCATTGTATTTTGTAAACTGCCATGTACTCAGCTTGCTGAGTTGTACATATCTTATACTGTTGCTGTTACACCATCTAGCAATATATTATATTGCAACGCTACTTACATCTTCTGTGTTTTGTTCAACCTCCACCATCCACTGCTATAACAGCTAAGTAGTGGCAAAAGGGATCCACAAATACCCTTAGCCGTGACATAACCTGCATTTGTCTTGGTAGAGCTTTAAGTTTATAACAAGGGTCATTTCCATCACCAAACGGAGGTGCTCATCGTGTTCTTGCATTTTGCGACAATGATTTCACATGGGTAACCTGCAAACAGCTGTTTGTGCTTTGGCACAAATCTTCCACTGTCGGTGGTCAGGCTGTAAGGCATACGCAAAAAGCATATCTTCCAGTGGGTGTCATGAACGTGGTGAGTCTGGACGACTCTGTCGCATTAAGTATCCAGGGTGCTGATTATTTTTGCCTCAGGCATGTCAGCAACACTTGTTCGACTGTTCTCACTGGGTGTCGAGGCATAGTTTGACTGAACCATCTTTTATCACTGCAGCTACCATGGCTGAGACCCACTGGGTTGCTTCTTCTATTGGGATAATTGCACTGGGCATTGTCATGTGGTCTAATTCAGCAAGCACTTGTCCTTCATGGTAACGGGGATGCATCGGGTGGACACACTGTGGGGACAATCGACTCACCCAGTCACATGTGGTAAATGATAGCGGTGTGAGAGTTAATATGGTAAAAAGTACATATATTGATCAAACTTGTAAAATAAAAGATGCTTTTCTTTGTTTTTCTGAATATGATATTGACACCAGCTTTTCTGTTTCTTTCTCATGTGAATATGCTGAGCTTGGCAATACGCCCAGAGGCCGTGGTGGAGACTAAGGCTATGGACCGTCCTTGAAGATAAGGAGTTACAGGCCTTGACATTTACAGCAGCATCCCTGAGAAGTGAAATAATAGATGTATAGACTCTTTTTGTTGAGACTATGTCTAATTTTCTCTTGAGAAAATGCAATAATTTCTAGATAACAAATGTGCCTGCGAGCACACCTTTTATGTATAAATAAAGCCCTCTGACTATGGGGTGGTCAGAATTGATTCTCATTCAGGCCTAAAACACTGAGTGTGTCTCTTCTCTATCGATCGATAACCCATTTGTTGCACAGGTACCAGAGCTGATAAGTTACACTATTGGGGTGTAACTCTGACAGCGGGTATACAAATGGCATCACAGGGTATTCCCTGAGCTCTGGGAATACTTTGGACCATATGGACCATACCATATGGACTTCAGCTCCTAGGTGTATCAAGCCCATCAGGAGTCCTAGTAGTGGTCTGACATCACGATCAATGATGTGAAATTGTAATGGCGCACATGTGAACTATAATGGGGCTGTGCCCATGGTTTTATTTGCCCTCCATACGCCACTAGGTTTACTAAACCTGTCTGGTCAATTAGTGTGTTTGGCTTTGTTTTGTGCAGCAGAGTCCTTAACATGACATTGCAATTGGCACCAGTGGAAATTTTATGTTCACTATGTTTCCATTGTGTTTGCCACAGAGGCTAGTAATGATTGTTTCCATTTCAGCAACCAGATCTACACTCTCTCACAATATATTGTTTTGGCAGGTTCAGATACTAACTCAGTCTCCACACTATTGACTTGATGTGATTGCCTCTCTCTCAGTATTTCATGTGGTATTCTGGTTGCCAACGTGTAGTGTAGTGGCAGGTATGGAGACACGAGGGAAGAGGGGCCCTGCTCATACGAGCTTACATCCTAAGGGAGGGTGGACAAATCAGGCACGAGAGGGAGCTGGTGATGCCAGGGGAGAGAAGAAGGGGCCAGGGGAGAGAGGGAATAGTGAGCAGAGTAGATGAGGGGTTAAGTGGATGGTTGATAAGCTTTGAGGAACAGGTGAGTTTCAAGTTTAGCATTTTGCTAAATGATTCAATTTATTGCAAGAGTTACACCATTTATTAAATGAGGGCATTTTTGCTGCTCAGGTGGGTGGTGCCCGCCACAGTTTTGGCGTTGCATGTATTGGGAAGCTGTACACTACATACTTCTGCCTCTTAATGCCTTTGTACTCCTCTCAGACTGTTCATTAAGTATACAGCTGTGAATGGCAGTTTCTAAAGTCAAATTATTTTCTCTTAACAACTGTGTGCCTACAGTATCATTATGAATACCAAAAACAATTCTGTCTCTGATTAGTTTGGTGGTGAAAGCATCAAAATCAATTTTTTTTTGCTAGTAGCTTTAATATTGGCACATATGATTGTACATTTTCATCACTCTTTTGGTTCGTGGAATGTAATAATGGTATGTCCATTATTACATTCTTTATGAAAAAACATATTTTCTCCAACTTTTTTAAAAGCACTTTGGGGGTCCTCATTATGCTACCCATCGTCATACACAAATATGTCCACTTTATCTACTGCTTCTTCACCAGTCAGATTTAGTAAAGTATGTTTGTACCTTTTTTGCCTTCTCAGAAAGCCCAGCGATGCAGTATACTTCCATTCCTTTCTGAACTGGAGCCAGTTGTCGGAGATGTTTTCATCAAAGATGAGATAATCAATGTGGCAGAGACATTGAGCCATGTCTGCTAACTTCTGACACCATGTAGATGTTAGTTTAGAAGTACTGGGGGTATATTTACTAAACTGTGAGTTTGAAAAAGTGGAGATATTGCCTATAGCAACCAATCAGATTCTAGCTGTCATTTTGTAGAATGCACTAAATAAATGATAACTAGAATCTGATTGGTTGCTATAGTCAACATCTCCACTTTTTCAAACCTGCAGATTAGTAAATATACCGCCTGGAGTAATAACTTTCAGGAGTGAGAAACAACAAGTTTACTCAGCATGACAAACATAACTACAATGCAGAACAGAGAACAGGAAGTTCCCAGCATCCATAGTTAATGACCTCACTTCCTGCCAGGCACTGGCAGGTAACATATCTACATCATACTTGCCTACTCTCTAGGAATTTGTGGGAGGCTCCCGAATTTTGGGGCGTCCTCCCGGAAGAGTAGGCACCCTCCCGGTTCTTTCCGCTATGAAATGCCATGGATTTCAGCATTACATAGCAGGAGCTGGACCACGACCCCTCCGGCACTCCCCTCCGGTTTTAAAAGTAGGCAGATATGACTTGCATTCCTTGTAATGTCTGCTGCTGAAATTAAATAGTCAGGAACAAAATGTTAATTTACAATAAGGGAAATTAATCAAAGCAGTGCTATACATTCAGTGTTATTCTGCCTGAATATGTATCAGCATGATTGCATCTCCCTCTGTTTTATTACAGAACAAACAGTCATGCAAAGAGTTATGAAAATACCTACTGTATTGCCAGAAACAGACACTCCAGCTGTCAATCTGCTACTCGGTTTACAATATCCGGGAGACTCCTGAGTTCCGGTAATATCTCCCGGGAGAGAAGACCATTCTGCCGCATCCTGTCCCTGACGGGCCTCAATGATGCGTTCATGGTGAATCACGCCATATTGGCCCCCCCCCTGCAACAAAATGCTGATTTTTTTTACCATGGGGGGGTGGGGCCACAGTGACGCGATTCACCATACTCCTGGATGGATACAACACAAAGTAGGCAAGTATGGTTTACATTTTAATCTTTAAGCAGACTTCTAGCTTACACTCACTGTGCTGTGCTGTGCTGTATGATGATTCCACAGAGATTGTAAATGAGGCGCATTGGAGTTCACAAAAAGGTGTATTTCACTCATTTTGAGGCAAAATTCATCTGAATCATGTTGAAGATAATTTCTGTATTTTATACATCCCTGGTCTTAAAGTGATAGAATAGAGTTTGAAGTGACATTTAGGGCTAGATTTACAAAACTGTGGGTTTGAAGAAGTGGAGTTGGTGCCTATAGCATTCAATCAGATTATAGCTTTCATTTTGTAGAGTGTACTAGATAAATGATAGCTAGAATCTGATTGGGTGCTATTGGCAACACACCAATTTTCCTTTTAGAAGCTTTAATACCCCTTAGACTCTTTTCACTATGGGCATTTCAAACCAGACCAGCAATGTGCAATATAAGTGTAAATTAATTTTCCTGGGACAGCACCCAAAATCTATATGTGCACCTGCATCTACAAATGCACAAGGTGAGCAAATAGCTGCACAGTAATGAAGGTGTTTATTTTGTCAAAATGTCTCAAAAAAGTGAGATTGGTTGTAATGGAAAACACCTTCACATTTTCTTTTTAGACTGTTTCATAAATCTACCCATGTGTTTATGTTTCAGTTCCCCATAACAATATATTACTGTGGAATATGCTAGCTGAAGGATGCCATATAGCACAATAATAATCAGCTTCATCCTCTGATAAAACTCCCTTGATGGTTAAGTATCCAACATTTTTTTGTGTGTCTTTGGATCCAGAAAACCTTCCTGGTCCTCCATCTCCCTGGTGTTTGTCAGTTTCACTATAATAATATAGCAGATAACGGAGTTTATTCCCATCTTTCTGCTGGTACCAGTACACATTGCGAGCATTAATACTGTACCCATTGAGTGTACAGGGCAGTGTCACAGTGATACTTGGGGAGGCTGATTCAGAGAGTGGTTGTGTCAGGGTCAATCTGGGCAGCCCAACCTGAAACAAAAGAAAAATCAATAGATTTCTTACAAATACTTCAAATAAAACAACATTATTTATCCAACCAGTCAATTACTCTAATCATCAGTCACAGCTCCATAGTGAGCAATAATCTTGATTAAAAATTAGAGATGAGCGCACTCGGATTTCGTGAATCCGAGCCCACCCGAACGTTTCCGATCCGATACAGATCCGGGTATTGGCGCCAAATGAAATCCTGAAACCGAGGCTCGGAGTCATAATCCCGCTGTCGGATCTCGCGATACTCGGATCCTATAAATTCCCCGCTAGTCGCCGCCATCTTCACTCGGGCATTGATCAGGGTAGAGGGAGGGTGTGTTAGGTGGTCCTCTGTCCTGGTAGATCTCGTGCTGTGCTGTGCTGTGTTCTGCAGTATCAGTCCAGTGGTGCTGTGTGCTGTGCTCTGTCAATTTTGAGTTCAGTGGTGCTGCTGGGTCCTGTGCTGTGTCCTGTTCAGTCCAGTGGTGCTGTGTCCTGTGCTCTGTCCTTCTAAGGGCATAGTTATTTATTTCCCCATTATTCCCCATTTTCAAAAAAATAAAAAAAAAGTTATAAAAAAAAAAATGCCAAAAAATAATTAAAAAAAAAATTAATTACAACAAAATTTGCAAAACCAATCCTGCAGTATAAGTCCATTGGTACTGCAATATTACCAAGTTCACACATTCAGCAGTAAGAGTCCAGTGGTACTGCAATATTACAAAGTTCACACATTCTGCAGTATCAGTCCAGTGGTGCTGTGTCCTGTGCTCTGTCCTTCTGAGTTCAGTGGTGCTGCTGGGTCCTGTGCTGTGTCCTGTTCAGTCCAGTGGTGCTGTGTCCTGTGCTCTGTGCTTCTAAGGGTGTGAGAATACCACCCTTAGCTGGGATGGAAGTTACCCTCTGTGGGATTCAACTCACTCGGGTAGACCAGGATATATCCAAAATAAGACTTTATTACGACAGCACAACACCACAAGACGTTCACAAGTTACAGGATAAATGGTAGCATGTATCCTCCAGCAATATTACCACTACCGTTTAGCAAAACAGTTATGGTGTCTCCTAGCCTGGGTTACTAGCTCACACCAACCCTGTCCTGGTAGGGTTCCCTCCAGCGGCACCACAATGCCTGAGCCAGAGTCCTTTTCACTGATGTCTTCTACACCAGGATCCTCCAAACTAGCATCCCTCTCCTGGCATTCTCCTCGCCCTATCTTCTTTTCTGTCTCCACAGGAAGTAGGGTCAAATGTCTCAAACCTCCCCTTTACAGAAGGGGTCTCCCAGTCAACAATTTATCTACTAGACATACTGTCCCTGTTATCTTGATTAGACAATAGAATGGCTTGACTCAATTAGCTGTTTTGGCTGGATACACTACACATGGGGTTACAATAGTACATCAAGAAATGACACTGCACGCTTACATGGAACAATAAGACTTTTGACATATTATATCAGCAGTATTACACAATATAAGTCTGTGATACCTTTTGATACAATTACATTTATATTGATACATTTCCCCATGCTATTTCAACCAATATATTACTGTAGAGGCACATTGCATATCATTAGAAGTTCTAACCTCATTACCTCTCAGGTTATCTGTTGACCTTGCTAATTAACATGGGCTGCCAACTAGTTAACTCAGACATTGTTCTAATTACAAACCAAATCTCAGCTGCCCCCCATAACAATGGACATTGGAAACAAATGGTAATTACATTAGCTAGCACAAGCAAAATGACTGCTGTTGGTCTGATATTTTCACACAGTATGGCAATATTCTTTATATTTATACTACATACAATATCGCAGGTAATAGCAAGGGCAAAATGTACCTAATAACATGAAATAATAATACACATAATACACTGATGCTCTGGTGTATATACTTAGACTGGGCCAAGGATTAAAAAGTACATTAAACCGTGAAAAATGGGTGATGAATACAAAGTTCTCAGTTCAGTAGCACCCCGTTTCCTCACAAAGGGCATAGTTATTTCCCCATTATTCCCAAGTTTTTAAAAAATAAAAAAAAACTTATAAAAAAAATATAAATTTTTTTTTATAAAAAAAAGTAATTATAACAAAATTTGCAAAACCAATCCAGCAGTATAAGTCCATTGGTACTGCAATATTACCAAGTTCACACATTCTGCAGTATCTTGTGCTACATATAATGGAGACCAAAAATTTAGAGGATAAAGTAGGGAAAGATCAAGACCCACTTCCTCCTAGTGCTGAAGCTGCTGCCACTATTCATGACATAGACGATGAAATGCCATAAACGTCGTCTTCCAAGCCCGATGCCCAATCTCCTAGTACAGGGCATGTAAAATCCAAAAAGCCCAAGTTAAGTAAAAGTAGCAAAAAGAGAAACTTAAAATCATCTGCAGAGAAACGTAAAGTTGCCAATATGCCATTTAAGACACGCAGTGGCAAGGAACGGATTAGCCCCTGGCCCGTGTTCATGACTAGTGGTTCAGCTTCACCCAAGGAACTAAGCCCTCCTCCCCCCCCCCCACAAAAAATTTAAGAGAGTTATGCTGTCAGCAACAACACAGCAAACAACTCTGCCTTCTAAAGAGACATTATCACAAATCCCCAAGGCGAGTCCAAGGGTGTTGGTGGTTGTCAAGCCTGACCTTCCCATCACTGTACGGGAAGAGGTGGCTCGGGAGGAGGCTATTGATGTAGCTGGCGGTGTGGAGGAACTTGATGATGATGATGCTGATGTGGTTATTGTAAATGAGGCAGCAGTGGGGGAAACAGCTGATGTCCATGGGATTAAAAAGCCCATTGTCATGCCGGGTCAGAAGACCAAAAAATGCACCTCTTCGGTCTGGAGTTATTTCTATCCCAATCCGGACAACAATTGTGTATTGCCATATGTAGCTTATGTAAAGCTCAAATAAGCAGGGGTAAGGATCTTGCCCACCTAGGGACATCCTCCCTTATACGTCACCTGAATAACCTTCATAGTTCAGTGGTTAGTTCAGGAACTGGGGCTAGGACCGTCATCGGTACAGGGACACCTAAATCCCATGGTCCAGTTGGATACACACCAGCAACACCCTCCTCGTGAACTTCCTCCACGATCTCCATCAGATTCAGTCCTGCAGCCCATGTCAGCAGCCAGACTGAGTCCTATTCAATACGGGATTCATCCGAGGAATCCTGCAGCGGTACGCCTACTACTGCCACTGCTGCTGTTGCTGCTGTTAGTCGGTCATCTTCCCAGAGGGGAAGTCGTAAGACCGCTAAGTCTTTCACAAAACAATTGACCGTCCAACAGTCGTTTGCCATGACCACAAAATACGATAGTAGTCACCCTATTGCAAAGCGTATAACTGCGGCTGTAACTGCTATGTTGGTGTTAGACGTGCGCCCGGTGTCCGCCATCAGTGGAGTGGGATTTAGAGGGTTGATGGAGGTATTGTGTCCCCGGTACCAAATCCCGTCGAGATTCCAGTTCACTAGGCAGGCGATACCAAAAATGTACAGAGAAGTACGATCAAGTGTCCTCAGTGCTGTAAAAAAAGCGGTTGTACCCACTGTCCACTTAACCACGGACATGTGGACAAGTGGTTCTGGGCAAACGAAGGACTATATGACTGTGACAGCCCACTGGGTAGATGCATCCCCTTCCGCAGCAACAGCAACAGCTGCATCAGTAGCAGCATCTACAAAATGGCTGCTCGTGCAAAGGCAGGCAACATTGTGTATTACAGGCTTTAATAAGAGGCACAACGCTGACAACATATTAGAGAAACTGAGGGAAATTATCTCCCAGTGGCTTACCCCACTTAGACTCTCATGGGGATTTGTGGTGTCAGACAATGCCAGTAACATTGTGCGGGCATTAAATATGGGCAATTTCCAGCACGTCACATGTTTTGCCCACACCATTAATTTGGTGGTGCATCATTACCTCAAGAGTGGCAGGGGTGTGCAGGAGATGCTTGCGGTGGCGCGCAAAATTGCTGGACACTTTCGGCATTCAGCCAGTGCCTACCGCAGACTAGAGGCACATCAAAAAAGCATGAACCTGCCCTGCCATCACCTCAAACAAGAGGTTGTGACGCGCTGGAACTCCACCCTCTATATGCTGCAGAGGATGGAGGAGCAGCAAAAGGCCATTCAGGCCTACACAGCCACCTACGACAGGCAAAGGAGTGGGGATGCGCCTGAGTCAAGCGCAGTGGAGACTGATTTCCGGGTTGTGCAAGGTTCTCCAGCTGTTTGAACTTGCCACACGAGAAGTCAGTTCCGACACTGCCAGCTTGAGTCAGGTCATTCCCCTGATCAGGCTGTTGCAGAAGCAGCGGTAGAAAGTGAGGGAGGAGCTGGTAAACCATTGCGATTCCACCAAGCATGTAGCTCTTGTGGATGTAGCCCTTCCTACGCTTTGCCAGGATCCGAGGGTGGTCACTCTTTTAAAGTCAGAGGAATACATTCTGGCCACCGTGCTCGATCCTCGGTTTAAAGCGTATGTTGTGTCTCTGTTTCTGGCGGACACAAGTCTACAGCGGTGCAAAGACCTTCTGGTCAGGAGATTGTCCTCTGAAGAGGACCGTGACATGCCAATAGCTCCACCCTCATTTTCTTCCACATCTATGGCTGCGAGGAAAAAGTTCAGTTTTTCTAAAAGAGCCGCTGGCGGGGATGCTGATAACATCAGGTCCGGACTGAAGGACCTGCCAACCATTGCAGACATGTCTACTGTCGCTGCATTGGATGCTGTCACAATTGAAAAAATGGTGGAGGATTATTTTGCTGACACCATCCAAATAGACATGTCAGACAGTCCATATTGTTACTGGCAGGAAAAAAAGGCAGTTTGGAAGCCCCTGTACAAACTGGCTCTATTTTACCTGAGTTGTCCCCCCTCCAGTGTGTACTCGGAAAGAGTTTTTAGTGCAGCGGGGAACCTGGTCAGTGAGCGGCGAAGAAGGTTGCTTCCTCACAACCTTGAAAAAATGATGTTTATAAAAATGAATAATTAATTCCTCAATGAAGTACAGCACTGCCCTCCAGATAGTACAGAGGGACCTGTGGTTGTGGAGTCAAGCGGGGACGAATTGATAATGTGTGAGGAGGAGGAAGTACACACTGAAGGGGGAGAGGAATCAGAGGTTGAGGATGAGGACGACATCTTTCCTCAGTAGAGCCTGTTTAGTCTGTACAGGGAGAGATGAATTGTTTTTTTGGTGTGGGGGCCCAAACAAACCAATCATTTCAGCCACAGTTGTTTGGTAGGCCCTGTCGCTGAAATGATTGGTTTGTTATAGTGTGCATGTCCTATTTCAACAACATACGGGTGGGTGGGAGGGAACAAAGGACAATTCCATCTTGCAACACTTTTTTGGCATTATGTGACCATTCAACAGTCGTTTGCCATGTTCAAAAAGTAAAACAAAATGTCAACAAATTCAAAAAATTAAACCAAAAGTAAAATGCCCTGTCATAATTTAAAACAAGAGGTATTGCCGTGCTAGAATTACTGTAGTGTTTCTATGTTATAAACACTACACTTGGAAGTTGGAGGAGGTATTGTGGCCCCGGTACCAAATTTAGTTACGGGGCCACTCCACTATGCAGTCCAGATAGAGGTGTATCAGATATTAAACAACGTTGACTGTTGCTGCAAAATTTTTAAATAATATTGTGGGGAACACTACACTATGCAGTCCATAAACTTTTTTGGTGGAATTCAGACCCGTGGAGGGTTTTTTAAATCTATTGTGGCCCCGGTAAAAAATTGTGTACCGGGGCCACCCCACTACGCAGTCAAGAAACTTTTTTTTTGGAATTCAGACCCGCGGAGGGTTTTTTAATTATATTGTAGGGACCACTCCTCTACGCAGTCCAGGTACAATTTTTGGTGGGATTCAGACCATTTGAGGGTTTTTAAATTATATTGTGGTGACTACTCCTCTACGCAGTCCAGGTACAATTTTTGGTGGGATTCAGACCATTTGAGGGTTTTTAAATTATATTGTGGTGACCACTCCTCTACGCAGTCCAGGTACAATTTTTGGTGGGATTCAGACCATTTGAGGGTTTTTAAATTATATTGTGGTGACCACTCCTCTACGCAGTCCAGGTACAATTTTTGGTGTAATTAAGACCAGTTGATGCCCGTTTTCTTATTATATTGTGGGGACCACTCCTCTACGCAGTCCAGGTACAATTTTTGGTGGGATTCAGACCAGTTGAGGGTTTTTAAATTATATTGTGGTGACCACTCCTCTACGCAGTCCAGGTACAATTTTTGGTGTAATTAAGACCAGTTGATGTCGGTTTTCTTATTATATTGTGGGGACCACTCCTCTACGCAGTCCAGGTACAATTTTTGGTGGGATTCAGAACATTTGAGGGTTTTTAAATTATATTGTGGTGACCACTCCTCTAAGCAGTCCAGGTACAATTTTTGGTGGGATTCAGACCATTTGAGGGTTTTTAAATTATATTGTGGTGACCACTCCTCTACGCAGTCCAGGTACAATTTTTGGTGTAATTAAGACCAGTTGATGCCCGTATTCTTATGATATTGTGGGGACCACTCCTCTATGCAGTCCAGATACAATTTTTGGTGGGATTTAGACCAGTTGAGGGTTTTTAAATTATATTGTGGGGACCACTCCTCTACGCAGTCCAGGTACAATTTTTGGTGTAATCAAGACCAGTTGATGCCGGTTTTCTTATTATATTGTGGGGACCACTCCTCTACGCAGTCCAGGTACAATTTTTGGTGGGATTCAGACCAGTTGAGGGTTTTTAAATTATATTGTGGTGACCACTCCTCTACGCAGTCCAGGTACAATTTTTGGTGTAATTAAGACCAGTTGATGCCCGTTTTCTTATTATATTGTGGGGACCAATCCTCTATGCAGTCCAGGTACAATTTTTGGTGGGATTCAGACCAGTTGAGGGTTTTTAAATTATATTGTGGTGACCACTCCTCTATGCAGTCCAGGTACAATTTTTGGTGTAATTAAGACCAGTTGATGCCGGTTTTCTTATTATATTGTGGGGACCACTCCTCTACGCAGTCCAGGTACAATTTTTGGTGGGATTCAGACCAGTTGAGGGTTTTTAAATTATATTGTGGTGACCACTCCTCTACGCAGTCCAGGTACAATTTTTGGTGTAATTAAGACCAGTTGATGCCGGTTTTCTTATTATATTGTGGGGACCACTCCTCTACGCAGTCCAGGTACAATTTTTGGTGGGGTTCAGACCATTTGAGGGTTTTTAAATTATATTGTGGTGACCACTCCTCTAAGCAGTCCAGGTACAATTTTTGGTGGGATTCAGACCATTTCAGGGTTTTTAAATTATATTGTGGTGACCACTCCTCTAAGCAGTCCAGGTACAATTTTTGGTGGGATTCAGACCATTTGAGGGTTTTTAAATTATATTGTGGTGACCACTCCTCTACGCAGTCCAGGTACAATTTTTGGTGTAATTAAGACCAGTTGATGCCCATTTTCTTATGATATTGTGGGGACCACTCTTCTATGCAGTCCAGGTACAATTTTTGGTGGGATTCAGACCAGTTGAGGGTTTTTAAATTATATTGTGGGGACCACTCCTCTACGCAGTCCAGGCACAATTTTTGGTGTAATTAAGACCAGTTGATGCCGGTTTTCTTATTATATTGTGGGGACCACTCCTCTACGCAGTCCAGGTACAATTTTTGGTGGGATTCAGACCAGTTGAGGGTTTTTAAATTATATTGTGGTGACCACTCCTCTACGCAGTCCAGGTACAATTTTTGGTGTAATTAAGACCAGTTGATGCCGGTTTTCTTATTATATTGTGGGGACCACTCCTCTACGCAGTCCAGGTACAATTTTTGGTGGGATTCAGACCAGTTGAGGGTTTTTAAATTATATTGTGGTGACCACTCCTCTAAGCAGTCCAGGTACAATTTTTGGTGGGATTCAGACCAGTTGAGGGTTTTTAAATTATATTGTGGTGACCACTCCTCTACGCAGTCCAGGTACAATTTTTGTTGGGATTCAGACCAGTTGAGGGTTTTTAAATTATATTGTGGTGACCACTCCTCTACGCAGTCCAGATACAATTTTTGGTGTAATTAAGACCAGTTGATGCCGATTTTCTTATTATATTGTAGGGACCACTCCTCTACGCAGTCCAGATACAATTTTTGGTGTAATTAAGACCAGTTGATGCCGGTTTTCTTATTATATTGTGGGGACCACTCCTCTACGCAGTCCAGGTACAATTTTTGGTGGGATTCAGACCAGTTGAGGGTTTTTAAATTATATTGTGGTGACCACTCCTCTACGCAGTCCAGGTACAATTTTTGGTGTAATTAAGACCAGTTGATGCCGGTTTTCTTATTATATTGTGGGGACCACTCCTCTACGCAGTCCAGGTACAATTTTTGGTGGGGTTCAGACCATTTGAGGGTTTTTAAATTATATTGTGGTGACCACTCCTCTAAGCAGTCCAGGTACAATTTTTGGTGGGATTCAGACCATTTCAGGGTTTTTAAATTATATTGTGGTGACCACTCCTCTAAGCAGTCCAGGTACAATTTTTGGTGGGATTCAGACCATTTGAGGGTTTTTAAATTATATTGTGGTGACCACTCCTCTACGCAGTCCAGGTACAATTTTTGGTGTAATTAAGACCAGTTGATGCCCATTTTCTTATGATATTGTGGGGACCACTCTTCTATGCAGTCCAGGTACAATTTTTGGTGGGATTCAGACCAGTTGAGGGTTTTTAAATTATATTGTGGGGACCACTCCTCTACGCAGTCCAGGCACAATTTTTGGTGTAATTAAGACCAGTTGATGCCGGTTTTCTTATTATATTGTGGGGACCACTCCTCTACGCAGTCCAGGTACAATTTTTGGTGGGATTCAGACCAGTTGAGGGTTTTTAAATTATATTGTGGTGACCACTCCTCTACGCAGTCCAGGTACAATTTTTGGTGTAATTAAGACCAGTTGATGCCGGTTTTCTTATTATATTGTGGGGACCACTCCTCTACGCAGTCCAGGTACAATTTTTGGTGGGATTCAGACCGGTTGAGGGTTTTTAAATTATATTGTGGTGACCACTCCTCTAAGCAGTCCAGGTACAATTTTTGGTGGGATTCAGACCAGTTGAGGGTTTTTAAATTATATTGTGGTGACCACTCCTCTACGCAGTCCAGGTACAATTTTTGTTGGGATTCAGACCAGTTGAGGGTTTTTAAATTATATTGTGGTGACCACTCCTCTACGCAGTCCAGATACAATTTTTGGTGTAATTAAGACCAGTTGATGCCGATTTTCTTATTATATTGTAGGGACCACTCCTCTACGCAGTCCAGATACAATTTTTGGTGTAATTAAGACCAGTTGATGCCGGTTTTCTTATTATATTGTGGGGACCACTCCTCTACGCAGTCCAGGTACAATTTTTGGTGGGATTCAGACCATTTGAGGGTTTTTAAATTATATTGTGGTGACCACTCCTCTACGCAGTCTAGGTACAATTTTTGGTGTAATTAAGACCAGTTGATGGTTTTCTTATTATATTGTGGGGACCACTCCACTACGCAGTCCAGAAAGATACCTTGTTGCAACGTTTTGGACTAATAACAATATTGTGAGGTGTTCAGAATACACTGTAAATTTGTGGAAATGATTGTTTTTGAATGTTATTGAGGTTAATAATAGCGTAGGAGTGAAAATAAGCCCAAAAACTTGATTTTTGAACTTTTTATGCTTTTTTTAAAAAAAATCCGAATCCAAAACCTTAAATCCGAACCAAAACCTTTCGGCAGGTGTTTTGCGAAACAAATCCGAACCCAAAACCTCAAGCAAATCCGAATCCAAAACACAAAACACGAGACACCAAAAGTCGCCGGTGCACATCCCTATTAAAAATCTATCAGTAACATACTGCTTCTAATATCTCTCCCCATCTATTCATCTTACATTTCCAAGTGGATATAAGAGCAAGCAGTAAAGTTAAGCAGGACATTGTGCAGACAGGTCAGTGCTACCTCAGAGATCTGTGCTTTGATGGATTTCAGGCTCCTCTTTAAACCCTGGTAGTATTGAGACACACCCCTGTTTAGAACACAAGGCCGGTTCTGATAAGTTGCCTTTACCACTTCCTATTTTTCTGCATTTACTGTCAAAGTTACAAAATTAACACGCGTGAAGAATGACTACAAAAATTAAGTAAGCTATGTCAAATATATTCTACAGGGTATGTACAATCCTTTAGTCAGCAGGGAGCTTTCATTCACAGGTGCTGTGTCCAAGGGCTGGTTGGCAAGTTTTACCCGGGGGCCAAGCACATAACACTGGCTCATCCTTAATTAAGTATAGAACATGGGGGAATTAACAAAGGCAAAAAAACTTTTTACTGTCTTTGCAACATTCTATATAAGAAGGTTACTGCAAGAGATAACCCCGTTACAAGCCTATTTACAAGCATCACATACTCCCTATTGTGGTAACACCATCCATGTCGTTACCAGAACAGAAGCATTAATAAAAATATTTATTCTTGAAATGAATCACCTTTAATGCAGTACTGCTTATATTACTTTTATTCATTTATAATAAAAAAAAAGAAAAATTGTTAATTATACAGGCAACCATCTAGCTCACTAATGTCTTACACTTGAACCACTGTAATAAATCTCCCGCTGCCTGGCTCAAATCAATGAATTTGCTGTTTATATAATAACAGTATTTTTTTTATAGCGCCTGCATATTGCACAGTGCTTTACAGAGAATATTTAATCATTGAAAAAGATAAATCCCATCAGGAGGCAGAGAAAAACCGCTTAGAGGCAATTAAGGAAAAGCTTGCTGCAGAAAAGGAAGCCGCAGCTGCCATTGCTGAGGCAGAATTCTTGGAGAATGCAGACCACCATGATATAAAAGGAAACATCAATGTACTTGACTCAGAGCTTGGATCCCAAGATCATAGTTGCCAACATTGGCAGGTTAAGTTCCGGGAGGTCCGGGGGTCAGGTGGGCGTGTAGGGGTGGGGCTAGAAGAATCGCACCATTAGACCCGCCCCCAAAGCTGTCACCACTTGTTTCGTCCAATAAAACAAGGGGGCGGGGCCATATTGACGCGCCCATGACGCCGATAAGCCTCCCCCATTCAATTTCCACCGTCGCCCGGGAATCGGGAGAATTGCCCTCTCTCCCGGGAGCCCGGGAGACTGACCCAGATTTCGGGAGTCTCCCGGATATTCCGGGAGAGTTGGCAAGTATGCCCAAGATCCACTGCAACGCACATAAGAATATGTCTATCAAGTTTCCAAAATGAGTAGCAACTCTCCAAAAGTGCAATGTATACAATCAGACTTTATCAGTGAAAAAATCAAACACACTGTGTAGTGCAAACACAAGTCAACGACAAACCGTAAATTTACAAGGAAGAGAACCCCACACAAGGTGAATCCACGAGGGACAACCCTTCCCCATGCCAGGAGTTTGAGTCTGCAAACTACAACAAAGGCAGTGCCTCCTGCACACAAGTGGTATGATATAAGCAGGCTGGAAACAGACAATCCTAGCAGGTATGACCACACACCACTTATTGACTATGTTTGTACACCAACAGCATATCCTAGAGCCACCCAGGACATATTAGACTTTGCTAAGTTTCTTGCACGAGGAAAGCTAGTAACACAAGGTCTTTCAAACTTTAATGATCGCCCTGAGAGCTTCAGAGCTAGACGATCCTCATTCTAAAATACAATCGGAGGCTTAGATCTTTCATATAGTGAGGAGATAGACCTCTTAATTAAATGGCTTGGAAATGAGTCTGTTGAACATGCTAAAAAGATCAGAGCGATCAATATAAACTACCCAGAGCCTGGCCTTAAAATGATCTTGGATAGACTTGATGAATGTTATGGCTCACCAGAAGCAATATAAAGTGCAGTATTCAAAAGAACTGATAATTTCCCTAGATTATCTGAGAAAGGTTATCAGAGACTTAGAGAACAGTGGGTCACCCATGGCTCCACATACAAACAACAGAACAATGTGCCATTTCCCCCATTCTTTGTTTTCATAGACTTTGAACACCAGCTAGCCAAGACCAGGAATGATCCTAGTTTCGCCTGTAAAGTGTCAGATGCTTCCCAGATGCTACCTATCACACGCAAAATGTCAGTCGCAATTCACATGACTACTGTGTATCCTCCATATTCCTTCCACAGGTCTGCCAGATATACCAACCAAGAGACTAGAGGCAGAGATCCTGGCAAACAGTGTCCTCTGCATTAGAGACCACATCCTTCCTGAAATGCAGAACCTTCAGAGAGAAGTCCCTGGAGAATTGCAAAGTCTTCCTACAAGAACATGACATCTGCTACAAGTGCTGCTCTTTAACATCCCACTTTGCCAAAGACTGTAATGACATTGTCAACTGCACAGACTATAACAGCACAGATCACAACACAGCTCTACACCCTGGGCCTCCCCGATGGACTTTATTGCACAGTTACAGTGACACCGAGCATGACGGGGAACACAGTGGAGAGGGAAGAAAAACTACTACAGTCACACCAGAGATTACTTCACAATGTACTGCAAAGAAACCATAAGCAGCAGATCTTGTTCCAAAATCTTTTAGTCAGAGTCAACCCAAAGGGCCAGCCAAACAAAGCTGTCAAGCTTTATGCAATCCTAGACGATCAAAGTGCCACACAAGAGGTTGGTTTACAAAATAAGGGAACTGGGTCTAGAAATCAAAATTTGTACTTGGATCGAAAACTGGTTAGAGAATAGGGAACAGAGAGTTGTGATAAATGGAACATTTTCTAATTGGTCAAAGGTCTTAAGTGGAGTACCTCAAGGTTCCGTGCTGGGACCACTCCTTTTTAATATATTTATTAATGACCTTGGTGATGGTTTAGAGAGTAAAGTTTCTATTTTTGCAGATGACACTAAACTCTGTAAGGTAATAAAATCAGAACAAGATGTAGCTTCTCTACAGAGGGACTTAAATAAACTGGAGGATTGGGCGGCTAAATGGAATATGAGGTTTAACACAGATAAATGTAAGGTTATGCATTCAGGGATCAAAAACAAGAACGCAATCTATAAATTAAATGGAATTAATTTGGGAGAATCTATAATAGAAAAGGATTTGGGAGTGCTCATAGACAGTAGACTTAGCAATAGTGCTCAATGTCAAGCAGCAGCTGCAAGGGCAAACAAAGTATTGGCATGCATAAAAAGGGGCATAGATGCAAGGGAAGACAGTGTAATTTTGCCACTGTATAAATCATTGGTAAGACCTCATCTTGAATATGCAGTACAGTTCTGGGCACCACTCTATAAAAAAGATAATTTGGAACTAGAAAGGGTTCAGAGAAGGGCGACAAAATTGATAAAGGGTATGGAGTCATTAAGTTATGAGGAAAGGTTAGCCAGTTTAGGCATGTTTACTTTAGAAAAGAGGCGTCTAAGGGGAGATATGATTACTATGTACAAATACATTAGGGGTCAATACAGAGAGCTTTTATGGGAACTTTTTACCCCAAGGACCATACACAGGACACGTGGTCATCCCCTAAGGTTAGAGGAGAGGAAATTTCACAACCAGCAAAGGAAGGGGTTCTTTACAGTAAGGGCAGTAAAGATATGGAATTCATTGCCAGGGAAGGTTGTGATGGCAGATTCAATAGATATGTTTAAGAAAGGGTTAGACAAATTTTTAGCGGAAAGGTGTATCCAGGGATACGACCGTTAATTTAAAATAAAGGATAGTAGTGGATATAGGGTAAAAATTGGATTGCAATATTGAGTCTGGGGGGATTTTCAAAATTGAAACAGATGGGCGGTTGCCTACTCTGGATTAATTTCAAATATAAGTGCAGGATCGCAGGAGATCCAAAATAGTTTGAACTTGATGGACTGGTGTCTTTTTTCAACCTCATCAACTATGTTACTATGTTACTGTGTTACTATGTTACTATGTAACTCTCACAGTTCTATCGACTTCATCTTAAAAGCATTGTCAGAATATACCCTTTACTTACTTAACATGCTACCAAATCTCTTATCCATTCTCTCATCTGTATGAATCTTTCATCTCTCTGAATCTGGCATTCCCGACACCCATATATCCACACTTCAATACATCCCAAATGCTGCTGCCAGGCTGATTTTCCTCTCTCACTGATCCACATCTGTTGCACTGGCTCACTGTGTCCTCCAGAATACAATTCAAATTACTCACCCTGACCTACAAAGCCCTCAACAACACCAACCATCTAAAATCTCATATTAAAATACTCTCCCTCCCACCCTCTTAGATGTACCTTTGACCTATGCATTGCCTCAACTCTAACTCCCGCCTTCAAGACTTCTCCTGTGATTCTCCCCAACTACCATGCCCAAACAGGCTTTCCCACTCTGTTCAAATCTTTAGATGCTGTTACGATCTTGATGCCTTAGTCAGTATTAGCACAGGCTTACCTAGGGCGCGAAGTCTAACGGCCTTCCGGTCTTCACCAAGAACCACCGCAAGGTAGTGTGGGCTTAGCTGCCGAAGAACCGCAGGTCGCGGCCCCCAGATTAGCCTACTGACGTAAGGGAGAAAGTTCTAAGTGATGGCAGGCAGACAAGAAAATAGACAATGTGGTGCAAGTACAGGCACTAACCGTGAATTCCAGGCGTAGTAGGTCTGGAACAGTAACCGGTAGATGCACGGAGGCAATGGGTGCGTGGCAGGATCCAGAGAATAGTTGGTAACACAGCCGGGTCGGTACACAGAAGGTATCAGGTATACGGTGCCAGAGGGAGATCCAGAGAATAGTCGGTAACACAGCCGGGTCGGTACACAGAAGGTATCAGGTATACGGTGCCAGAGGGAGATCCAGAGAATAGTCGATAACACAGCCGGGTCGGTACACAGAAGGTATCAGGTATACGGTGCCAGAGGGAGATCCAAAGAATAGTCGGTCACAGCCAGGTAGGTACACAGGAGTAGGAGGAATAGAGGGGTAAACAGGGAGCAGGATCACAGGAGTCAGGACACAGGAACTGTAGCCAGGAACAGGAAACACATTGCTCTGACACAGGCAGCGTGTCAGAGCAGGGAAGATATAGGAGTTTGAATTCCCCGCCCAGGAGTCACATGATCAGCAGCAGAGAGAAGCCGGAAGTGCGGCAGCGCTAACAGAAGCAGCGCTGAAGATATGGACACCGCTGTCAGCTCCCGCTGACAGCGCAGCGGAACGGGGACAAGGTAAGTTCCTAACAGTACCCCCCCCTTCAGGGGTGGCCTCCAGACAACCTATAAGGCTTTAGAGGGAACTTGGTATGGAATTTCTTCAACAAACTCGGAGCATGAAGGTCTCGTGCAGGAATCCAAGAACGCTCTTCAGGACCGTAACCTTTCCAGTCAACCAGGAACTGCAAGGAACCTCTGGAAATCCGAGAATCTAGAATCTCCTTCACCTCAAATTCCTGATCTGGTGCAGAAATAGCAGCAGGAGGTCTTCTTGAAGAGAAGAATTTGTTAACAACAAGTGGTTTGAGAAGGGAAATGTGGAAGACATTGGGAATCCTCAAGGTAGGGGGTAATTTTAATCTAAAGGCCACCTGATTAATGATCTCAATGATCTTGAAGGGACCGATAAATCGGGGAGCGAATTTCCTAGAAGGAACCAACAAGCGAAGATTCTTTGTAGACAACCACACTTTGTCACCAGGAGTGAGTAGTGGAGACGGTCTTCTTCTTTTGTCAAATGATTTTTTACTGATGGCAGAGGTGTGAAGTAATTTGCGTTTGATAAGATCCCACCTAGACGAGAAGTCCGATAGAAGGGAATCCACTGCAGGAACCCCAGAAGCGGTTAACTCTTTGAAGGGTGGAACTTTAGGATGAAATCCCTGAAGAGCAAAAAAGGGAGAAATGGAGGTAGAGTCGTGTGAATTATTATTGTGGGCGAATTCTGCCCAAGGTAATAAATCAACCCAATCATCATGTTTAGCTGAAATGAAACATCTGAGGAATTTCTCCAATTCTTGATTCGTCCTTTCCGTGAGACCATTACTTTGCGGATGATATGCAGAAGAGAAATTTAACTTAATTCCACAAAGACGAGAAAAGGCCCTCCAAAATCTTGCCACGAACTGAGTTCCTCGATCAGAAACGATAATATCTGGACAGCCATGTAGGCGGAAAATTTCTTTAATGAAGAGTTGAGCCAGAACAGGGGCAGAAGGGAGACCTTTTAATGCCACAAAATGAGCGGCTCGGGAAAGGCCATCGGTGACCACCCACACTACTGAGAACCCTCTGGAGGAGGGTAAATATGTGATAAAATCCATGGAGAGATGACTCCAAGGTCGATCCGGAATTGGCAGAGGCTGCAGCAGACCGTATGGAGCTTGACAAGGAACTTTATTCTGAGCGCAAGTGGAACACGCCGTCACAAACTGTCGAACGTCCGAACGGATAGCCGGCCACCAATAACTACGGGAGATAAATTCCAAGGTCTTCTTTATACCGGCATGACCAGAAAAAGGGGAGGCATGAGCCTATTTAAGGAGTTTAGTTTGGAGATGTGGAGGAACCAAAGTCTTCCCATGAGGAATGATCACCCGAGTAGGAGTAGTAGCCAAAATACATTCTGGATCTAGAATAGACCTAACACTCTCTTCTTCGGTATCCATAGAATCAAAGGAACGAGAGAGGGCATCAGCCTTCTTGTTCTTGGACCCTGGTCTGAAGGTAATGATCATATTGAATCGTGAAAAAAATAACGACCATCTGGCCTGACGGGGATTGAGGCAGGATGCAGTTTGTAGATAAAGCAGGTTCTTGTGATCCCTAAAAATAGTAACAGGAAATCTGGCTCCCTCCAAATGATGTCTCCAGGCCTCCAAAGCCAATTTGATAGCAAGTAGTTCTCTGTCTCCAATGCCGTAGTTTTTTTCGGTGGATGAGAATTTACAAGAAAAGAAGCCACAGGGAGAAAACTTTCCAGTAGAATTCTTCTGAGACAAAATAGCTCCTACTCCAGTGGAGGATGCGTCAACTTCGAGAAAAAAGGGGAAGGAACAATCTGGCTGTTGAAGAATAGGTGCCGATATGAAGGCTTCTTTAAGATACTTGAAGGCCTCTACCGCCTCTGGTGGCCAGGTCTTAGCGTTGGCAGATTTCTTGGTCAGGGAAGTGATGGGTGCAATAACAGACGAAAACCCTTTGATAAAGTGGCGGTAATAATTAGAGAACCCAATAAAACGCTGGATGGCCTTAAGTCCAACCGGTTGGGGCCAATCAGAAATCGCCTTTAATTTCTCAGGGTCCATACGTAATCCGGAGCCCGAAACCACGTGACCAAGAAAAGGAAGATGCGTTTTTTCAAAGACACACTTGTCCACATTACAGTACAGATGATGCGACCGATGGCGTTGAAGAATCAAGGAGACATGATGGCGATGAGTAATAATATCAGGTGAAAAAATAAGAATATCGTCTAGGTAGATGACAACAAATTGATACAGGAAATCCTGAAAGACTTCGTTAATAAAATTTTGAAAAACCGCAGGAGCGTTACAAAGTCTAAATGGCATGACAAGATACTCAAAATGCCCATCGTGCGTATTGAACGCCGTCTTCCATTCATCCCCTTGTTTAATACGGATAAGGTTGTAGGCCCCTTTCAAATCCAGTTTAGAAAAAATTGAAGCTCCCTTGATCCTATCAAAGAGTTCAGAGATTAATGGTAAGGGGTACCTATTCTTTTTCGTTATGGCGTTGAGGCCACGGTAGTCTATGCAAGGATGCAATCCGCCGTCCTTCTTTTTTACGAAAAAGAAACCTGCTCCTGCTGGTGACGAGGATTTCCGGATAAAACCCCTGTTTAAATTCTCCTTAATATATAGGGACATGGCCTCTGATTCGGGTAGAGATAATGGAAATACCCGTCCTCTAGGTGGTATCTTATACGGCAACAATTCAATGGAGCAATCCCAAGGTCTATGAGGGGGTAACTTGGAAGCCTCCTTTTCACAAAAGACATCAGAAAACGAATGATATTGAGGAGGAATACCGGAGGGTGTTGGGAGACAGCCCATAGCGGATCTATGAATCCTGGGAAGACATCGGGAATGACACTCTGAACCCCATGCAAGAACTTCCGGTTTCTGCCAATCTAAAGTGGGGGAGTGAAGTCTGAGCCAAGGTAGGCCTAAGATCAACGGGTTGATAGCCTTTGGAATGACTAAGAAGGAGATTTCCTCAGTGTGCAAGGCTCCAATGCGTAGAGACATGTTAACAGTTCTGTTCTTAATGGATCCTCCAATGATACGACTGCCATCTATAGCTGTAATGGCAATAGGTGGATCTAAGGGTTGCCTAGGCAATGATAACCGCTCTACAATGTCAGCTCGTAAAAAGTTCCCCGCTGCACCGGAGTCAATAAGCGCTGGAAGAGACAATTGTTTATCAGTATATTGCAGAATAACTTGGATAGAAAAACTAGAATCCATAGGAGAGAGAATGTTCATACCTAACTTAGTCTCTCCGTCATCAGTTAGGTCCGATCGTTTCCCGGGCGCTTCCCACATTGACTCAGGACATGACCGGGTTCCCCGCAATAAAGGCATAAACGATTCTTGAACCGCCTCTCTCTTTCCTCCTGGGATAAACGTGCTCTTCCCAACTGCATAGGCTCTTCCTCCGGTGTAATAGGACTTTGGAAGCGAGGAGCCAAACGGAAAGTAGATCGACGGGAACTCTCTCTCTCCTGAGTGCGTTCACGGAAACGTATATCAATCTGGTTACAGAGAGAGATCAAAGCATCCAGGGTAGTGGGTAACTCTCGGGCTGCTAGCTCGTCCTTAATACGATCGGACAAGCCTTGCCAAAATGTGGCCACTAAAGCTTCATTGTTCCAACGAAGTTCGGCCGCCATAGTGCGAAATTGAAGGGCATACTGGCCCAGAGTAAGGGTACCCTGGCGCAGACGGAGGAGTCCAGAAGCTGCACTGGAGACTCGTCCGGGTTCATCAAAGATGCGTCTGAAGGTTTCCAAGAAAGTGGCACAATTATGGAGAATGGGGTCATCATGTTCCCAGAGAGGAGAAGCCCAGGCAAGCGCTTGACCAGACAATAAGGAAATAATATAGGCGACTTTAGTTTTCTGTGTGGGAAAGTTCCCGGGCAAAAGTTCGAATTGAATAGCACACTGGTTCAAGAAGCCTCGGCATTCCTTAGGATCCCCATTGAACTTGGGTGGGTTAGGTATGCGGAGTTGAGAGGTGGTGGGAGCAGATACAGCTGAACCGCTTGGAGCGGGGGCAGGCTGTGGGGCCGGAGCAGGTGGAGGATTAGGAGCTGCCACCTGAGCTGCTTGGAGCGTATCCAACCTGTTAGACAGAGTCTGCAGAATCTGTAATAACTGTTCTTGATTTTTCCCCTGTTCCTCAACCTGAGCCGTTAAGTTATCCAGTAGTACTCTCGCAGTGGGATTCCCTGTCGCTTCCATCAGTTAGATAAGGGTCAGAGCAAACTGTTACGATCTTGATGCCTTAGTCAGTATTAGCACAGACTTACCTAGGGCGCGGAGTCTAACGGCCTTCCGGTCTTCACCAAGAACCACCGCAAGGTAGTGTGGGCTTAGCTGCCGAAGAACCGCAGGTCGCGGCCCCCAGATTAGCCTACTGACGTAAGGGAGAAAGTTCTAAGTGATGGCAGGCAGACAAGAAAATAGACAATGCGGTGCAAGTACAGGCACTAACCGTGAATTCCAGGCGTAGTAGGTCTGGAACAGTAACCGGTAGATGCACGGAGGCAATGGGTGCGTGGCAGGATCCAGAGAATAGTTGGTAACACAGCCGGGTCGGTACACAGAAGGTATCAGGTATACGGTGCCAGAGGGAGATCCAGAGAATAGTCGGTAACACAGCCGGGTCGGTACACAGAAGGTATCAGGTATACGGTGCCAGAGGGAGATCCAGAGAATAGTCGATAACACAGCCGGGTCGGTACACAGAAGGTATCAGGTATACGGTGCCAGAGGGAGATCCAAAGAATAGTCGGTCACAGCCAGGTAGGTACACAGGAGTAGGAGGAATAGAGGGGTAAACAGGGAGCAGGATCACAGGAGTCAGGACACAGGAACTGTAGCCAGGAACAGGAAACACATTGCTCTGACACAGGCAGCGTGTCAGAGCAGGGAAGATATAGGAGTTTGAATTCCCCGCCCAGGAGTCACATGATCAGCAGCAGAGAGAAGCCGGAAGTGCGGCAGCGCTAACAGAAGCAGCGCTGAAGATATGGACACCGCTGTCAGCTCCCGCTGACAGCGCAGCGGAACGGGGACAAGGTAAGTTCCTAACAGATGCGTTTTGCAAACCCATCTCCTTTTTTAGAGCTTATCTTATTCCTGATAATACTAACTACACGAGTGCACCCTCTCATCTGTCCCAATCTCCACTCTAAACCACATTTGCTCCTCCTGTTTCATCTGTGCTGTCTTCTACTTAGAATGTAAGCTCTCTAATGAGCAGGGTCCTATATATGCCTCTGCTAGTACATTCGCTGTGCCTAACACCGGAAGTGACATTTGCATTCCACAGTGGAACGCAATCGTCTACCAAACCCACGCCAGGCTGACACCTACTGCACTGCCGAACATCTCCACTTCAAGAAACCGTTGGGTAACCGGACTGAATACGACTTACAGCAAGTATTACATATTATTAAGACATTTCTTTCATGCCCACTTGTATTGCAGATACTGCGAGGGAAGATTTTATGCACTACTGGTTAGAATAACTCAGCATAAAATCTGCGAAATCCACAAACCTCCACCTGCAGAGAGGACCATCTATTTTAAGGCAAGATTAAGTACATTATATTGTCCTCAGTGGACCTTCACTTACCCGGATTTGTACAATTGTTTTAACATGAGACAATTGGCTGGACATTTCGCTGGACTTTCTATTATCCTAGACATGGTCATATGAACTAAGAATACCTTAGTCCATATTATAATGAAGGTGCATTACAAGTTTGTTTTAATGATTAAATACGTTTTTAAGATTATTAAGTAATGAGGGAGGGATACCCTTGGTTAGTGCACCTGTTGCAGCATAGGGAGTAGAGCACAACTCTATCTTCTTGATTCCTCCATACCCTTTGTTTTCATGTAAAATTTAATTTTATCTACGTTATATGTCCCTGTTTTATGTATGTTCAATATGGGGCGCTGAAGCACTGTGGCACCTTAGAAATCTACGATAATCATCATCATCATCATTTATTTATTTATGTAGCGCCACTTATTCCGCAGTGCTGTTCAGAGAATGCACTGACGTTAGTCCCTGCCCCAATGGAGCTTACAGTCTAAATTCCCTAACACGCAGACAGATTAGGGTCAATTTGATAGCAGCCAATTAAACTATTAGTATGTTTTTGGAGTGTGCGAGGAAAGCGGAGTGTCCGGAGGAAACCCACGCAAATACGGGGAGAACATACAAACTCCACACAGATAAGGCCATGGTCGGGAATCAAACTCAGGACCACAGTGCTGTGAGGCAGAAGTGCTAACCACTAAGCCACTGTTTAAAATATTATTATTTTAAACAGTTTAGGCCTCATTTAGAGCTGGATGTACGTCACTTTTTGTCAAAATGTAAAGCTTTTTAGAGTAGGGGCAGTTGACATAATTATAGTACATTAAGAGATGCAACATAGTGATACTTGGATACAACACCAGATACACTTTGCGAGTATTGGAGGCCTGGTGTAAAGATACGTAATAATTATGTTGATGACACCGGCAGCACTATCTAGCTAATTCTGATTAACTGTTTGCATATTGACCCTTCCAGCTGATAGGTTCATTCATTAGTGTGACGGCTATATTATGTCAAGAACTTGGCCGTCTATTCGGATTTCTAGTGGACTAATGAACTAATGCAGGCTAGCAGATTCCAATTTGATTTATAAATCATTAAAGCACATATGTGGGGCTATTTTAATTTAATTACATTTTATATTAAAAATACAAAACATTTAATAATAACACTGTCAAGAAACTTTTTCTCTATTCATTACACTTGTAACAGAATTATATCATTATATATTTTGGGCCTGATTTAGCGTTAGCTGTAAAAAAGCATCACTTTTGTGTCTGCGTCTATATTTTGGTATGTACATATTTCAAGATATGGGCAACTTCAAATCTAGAGTATAAATGCAGCCAGGGTGTAAGAATGGGATCAGAGCAAAGAAATACCAGCCATAGTAACTGTATAGGCTAATACAGGAGGAAAATTCCTTTTGGATTTAGCAGTTTAATAAAATGTTTCATGAAGGTTTGGGCTGTCTTTATTTTAACAAAATATATGTAAAATGCGTCTGTGTGTTTTTTCCCCCAATTAGTAACTAAAAATTCCACCAGGCCCTGGTTGCATGGACATGATAATGCCAGCATGCCCACACACAGTTGTGCTTATCTGTCTTTGGCATATTATTCAACATTAGTTCCACAATAACCAAGGAGTACTAGGAAGAGTCCTACTGATATAGGGGGAGGGGGTAACACCACTTTTGTTGGACAAATTTCCCAAGAAGGGACTGGAGCTGGTATCACCTTATGTCAGAGGAACACTGTGCTGTGGGTCTTCTTGTTAAAGTGTTACCAGCCTGACATATCCTGATGCTGGCTGTCGCTTTTGCAGGAGGATCTCCCATTCAATTTCCTCCTTCCTTAGTGGTAATCAGCCTGAGCTAAAGCACTGATGGGTGATGGTTATTCATTTAGAATGGTATATCTGTAGGTCGGAGCCTTGTTGTAATCCTATTGATAGAGGAAGCGGATAGGAGATGGATTCACTGTTCTGTAGATCTGCGCAGAGGTTAATCTGTAAGACTGCACAAATAATAAAGGTACATTACCTAAAGTGCAAAGCATGTGCCTCCTGCTGTGCTATGTTATTTGTGCTTATATTTTCCATCTGGTGCACCTGGTGGTGTCTGCAGCAACTCAACATCCTTTGGTGGGAGGATCAGAGAAGATCATTGGTGTTCCTTGCTACTTGTGGACTAGTTGAATTAACATTATGCACCAACCTGAAAAAATGAGATTTCATTTTGCAGGACAAGATTACTTAACTGTGATCCAGAAGTGCATAAAATGGATTTAGGGGGCATTGAATAGTGTGACAGGATGGACCATCTATGCCACCCTGTCTGTTGTTGCTGGGAACTGGCTGGGCTTACTTTGCCACCGTTCCCTTTTGTTATCCTAAATGTGCCCTCTTGCCGCAGTAGGAGGGGCTTACAATGCTGCCACCACTGAGCTACTTTATGGCGCTCAGAACCACGTTGCTTCTAGGTAACTGTCACTGCTAGTGTACTCCTGTGCTGGTACACTTGGGCTGGTAACCCCGGACCTCTTACTATGGATCCAGGTTGCTGTGGATGGATCCTCCCTAGCCTATCACACTGACCAGAGTTGCATGGGTAGCAGGCAGAGCGGTGGTACTGGAAAAGCTTGAGTCCAAACCTCAGAATCAGCCGGAGAATGGATTAGATTTTAGGGTCTAATCGGCAGGTCACAGGATTACAGCAATATTGAAGAAGTTGTCAAGCAGGGTCTTGAAGCAGAGTGATGTTTATTGCTCAAGTGTCCTGACAAGGACAGTTCCACTGATTTAAGCTATCAGTGGTCAGGTCAGATGGAACATCAGAATGATACATTTCAGTGTACAAGTCAGTGCATTTTATACAGATTAGGACACAGGCTATTTCTAGAATCAGGATGTAACCCCGTTTACCAAAACATGGATTTACATGTATTGCAAAGCCACTAATATTTATACTTAGCTATGAAATTCTTTAAAACCTTGCTGTGATTTCCTGGATCTTATTTCAGAGGCAGGAGACCCACTAGCAAGTCAAAAGGTCTGACTGGCATGAATACTTCAGACAGTCACCGAATACACATTCTCACAGAACAACAAAAAAAACCCCAAAACAAGACACTTCCCCACATCACAATACACCTTAGTAAACAATGGCTCATTGTATCAGCTATATACATCAGACATAATGCATTTCCTCCAGAGAGACTAAACAGAAAACACACATTTTTTACCGTGGTCTCAGAAATAACGATTTCCTATCTCAAAATATACACAATATTAAAAATAAGTGCATTGGCAATTTATATAAATAAGCGGCCTGCGCTATTTGCTTTAAATTAATTTATACCAAAAGTATTTTTAATAGTGACCCAAACACACATAGTATTTTTGCCTTGGCATAAGGACTCACATTTTTTGGGTACTCAGGAGGTGCTGGAAATCATCCTACACTTTCAATGGGATATATTTTGTACTTTCTAAGCACGCTTTATATGAGAGAGTGCATTGAGCCTTAATTCTCAACCACACAAACACAAACTATGGTCCTTATCTGTCAGCCAACAATTAACCAACTCATATGTTATTTGGACTGTTGCTGGCAACCCCTCAAAAAACAAAAGGACAGACATATAAATAATACAACTATTTGCCGGTGCTTGCCTCCACACAATCTAATATTCTCCATCTAGCTTTGATGGCTGGAGATATATATATATACAAGTTAACCCGTGCATGATACTCATGCATTCTAGTCAAATCAAGCTACTTAAGGTGTTAAAAAGGTTCTTGTCATACATTTGGGCCATAGCCCAGGCCTCAACCACCAACCACTCCCCACTGTCACCCCCGGCAACCACCAACCACTCCCAACTGTCACTTCTTCAAGAAATATATATATATATATTTTTTTAAATCTTTATAAACACTTTTAACAATTAACAAATTAAATTAACAAATTAAAAACATCTTAGTATACCAAATTTCAGCCCTTTCTGATTTTTTTTTCCACGCATACTAAGAATTTAGTAGTATAACTCCGCCCAGCAGGTGGCGCTGCAGCTTGGTTTTATTTTATTTTTTACATACACACACACACACACACACACACAGACAGACAGACCAACACATGCCACTAGACATTTATATTATAGATATATATTTATAGATATATATATATATATATATTATATATATATTATAGGTCATTTTTAATTAAACAATCACCATTGTAAAGAGCACAGCTTCTACTTGCATGGATGTTGTAAATCTCCTGCTTAACTTGAAATGCTGTTTGACCCTGCTGACCAAGGATGCCCCCACAACCGCTCCCACCAAAAAAACCTGGAGAGCTCTCAACTGCCCACCTGCTGTTTAAGGACAATGAGGATGAGGTGTGCAGCTTGTAGGTAGAGATTGAGACAAATTAGTAAGCAAGATTTTGGCAGCAATACAATCCCAGCAGCAGTAGCCACTTCTGTGACTGACCCCAGGTTTCAGCACTTGCTCAGCTCTTCCCTGCCTATCTCCACCATGTCAAAGTCAACCGTGGTATCAACAAGTACTGTGTTGCGCTGAACCATGACCATTTTAATGAAAAAATACACATGTATAAAAAAATAAAGAAATACATGTATACCAAATCACCACCGTATTATATAAGATATGCCATATTGCATTAGTAGCCCCATACAATATATTAATAGCCCCATCAATAGCCCCACCAACCCCACATTGCATTAAGAACCACCCATAACATTGATACCCCACAATTAAAAATGAGCAACAATATACAATTAATACTCTAGCCTCCACTTAAAATGATTACCACATACCACATAACATTAATAACCCCCAGAACAGCCCCCACATAACAAGAACAGCAACCCACACTATCCCCTACATAATCTTAATACCCCCAGAAAGACCAACCACCTATATAATAAAATTTGAAGTAAGGCTGTTTAGGACGAACGTAGTTAAAAGCATGCAAGTAATTGACAGAAGTACTTACCATATAGTGCAGGTCTTCAACCACAACAGCCAATGGGGAGCAAGGGAGGTGTTACTGGGCTGCAGCTATATTACTCCTCTGCTCCATCAGGGGATCCTCTGATTTCCTGGATCCGGTCTTCAAGGCTTTCAGCTCGTTTCTGCACTGGTGCGTGCAAGTGTGAACCGGGCAACGAGGAGTGGCGCATATTCTTGATAACTTTTTGTTTGTGGATCCCCTAAATTCAGACATCTGTGTGGGTACATTGTTTGCGGCTAAGGCTCTTTATTTTTACACAATGGGTGTTCCAATAGCTCAAGAAAAAACGGAAGGGCCTTTAACACATTTATCCTTTCTCGGGATCAAGATTGATATGATTGAGGGTCTTTGCCGCTGCCAAAAGATAAAATTAGAAAGTTAGAATACTTAATTACAGAGATACTGTCCTCCCCATCCAGCAAACTGCGACGGGTTCAGTCACTTTTAGGTTCTCTTAACTTCGCCTGTAGAGTAATGTCCATGGGTAGGATTTCCTGCAGGAAGTTACAACTAGCGACAGCAGGTTTTAATCGCCCTCACAGTGACGTTAAACTAATTGAGGAAATATAAGGGAACTTGAAGGGTTTGGGTACATTTCCTTCAAGATTTTAATGGTAAGAGGATCTGGCCCTCCCCACAAATATCTACCAAAGATACTGATTTGCACACAGATGCAGCAGTAGCTAAGGGTTTTGAGGTGTTCTCTCAGGGTGAGTGGTGTGCCTCTCCGTGGCCTCATTCAGGGAAGGTCAAAGGCTTGACACGCAATCTACTAGTGTTGGAATTATTTCCCATCATTGTGGCTCTAGAATTATGGGCTCCCAAACTTAGCATACGTAACGTAGTGTTCTGGTGCGACAATCTTGGCGTAGTCCAGGCAATAAATAAGCAAAATGCCTCATCACCACCGGCAGTTAATTTGCTTCGCGTATTAGTTTTGCGTTGCCTGGGGTATGACATAAACGTTCATGTTCCCCACGTTCCTTGCGTAGACAACAGCATTGCGGACTTGTTATCTTGTTTCAACTACTATAATTTTAGAACCCTTGCCCCTCACGCACGGCCCAACGGTTTAACATGTCCCTTTTACGTTTGGCAGGTGATCAAGCCGGCATTATGTTCCTTGTGGAAATGTCCCTGGCCCCGTCCACTAGAAAAAATTACCGATTGGCATGGCAGCGATGGTCACTTTTCTTAGCATTTCAAGGCAACAACACTGTTGACCAATCTGACGGTATGATGGAATTCATGTGGAGGCAATACGTTGAAGGGGTATCCAAAACATATATGGCATCTATGCTTGCAGGCATCTTGTTCATGGCAAAACTACAGGGAGTGTAGGATCCTACCAAGTCCTTCATCATAAAGAAAGTTGAGGCCCACGTTATCTGATAGAAGAAGGCCAATATACCTTAATATATTGGGTAGAACTATCGCTATATTGGGTGAAGTTGCCTCTGATCAGTACGATGTATCCCTTTTTAGTACGACTTCAATGGCATACCATGGGGCTTTCAGAGTTAGTGAATTGGTCTCCCAGTCCAGGGTTTCCATGGGTTCTCCTTTACTAGCCAAACACATAGTGCTGCATGCCGAATATGTTCAGTGCAAAATCACCAGGTCTAAAACGGATCAAACAGGTAAAGGCCACTGGTTTACCTTGCTGCATCAAGCTGATAGGTCCATCTGCCCTGTGTCCCTATGTCATAGATTGGCTACTTTACGTCCCAGCGATGCTGACATGTGGTTGGTACACCTGGATGGTTCTCCCGTAACAAAGTTTAAATTTCAGGCTCTGCTAAAACGTTCACTAGTTCAAATTGGTCTTGATCCTACATTGTATGGCACGCATTCTTTCCGAATTGCAGCAGCTACTGCTGCAGCGGCCAGAGACGCCTCTGATATGGAAATTCAGGCCCTTGGTAGGTGGAAATCGGAGACCTACAAGAAATATATCAGGCTTGATGTTTGAGTGTTTGTCACTCACCGGACCGTGAGTGCCTCTTCCCGGACATTTAGGAACCGTGGCCGTCCACCATCCTGAGGGTCTGCGCATGCGCAGCCCTTTTCTATACTTCATTGTATACCCCTTTAACTTAATTGGCAGATCAGGCAACCTCCCTATATTAAGCACCTGTGGTCACCACCACGTTGCCTGATCTTGGAGTCTCATTCCTCATGAGTCTCTGAAGGTGTTCCTGTATTACTCGTGTATTCAGCGCTGCTGATTCCTGTGGTTTCCAAACCACTTCTACTACTGTGGTTCATACCACTTCTACCATCAACTGTATCATCATGACTGTTTGCTGATTCCTATCCGCTGCCTCCGTGCACTACAGTCTTCTATACCACTTCATCGCTATTGTATATCTTTGGGACTGTTGCTGATTCCTATCCGCTGCCTCCGTGCACTACAGTCTTCTAAACCACTTCAACGTTATTTTATATCAATGTGACTGTTTGCTCATTGCTATCCGCTGCCTCCGTGCACTCCAGCTTTTACCTCACTCACCTGCTTCTCATCAGTCTGTTTGCTGATTCCTATCCGCTGCCTCCGTGCACTACAGTCTCCTGCTTGCAACTCGCCTGTGTTCAACATCGTGACTGCCAGCTGACTACTATCCGCTGCCTCTGTGCACTACAGTCTCCTGCTTGCAACTCGCCTGTGTTCAACATCGTGACTGCCAGCTGACTACTATCCGCTGCCTCTGTGCACTACAGTCTCCTGCTTGCAACTCGCCTGTGTTCAACATCGTGACTGCCAGCTGATTACTATCCGCTGCCTCCGTGCACTATAGTCTCATCTCATCTTTGCTGTGACTTCCTCGAGACTGCCGCTTTCATTACCATCTGCTACACTTCGTGATCAACAGCTCCTGCCCTGCGCTGCACTCCTGTTTCCCATCGCTGTTGGTTCCTGTGGTTGCTACTGGTTACCTCCGTGTGCCGCTGAGTCCTGCTGCGGTGGTCAACGCTATCGTCCATCTCCTGCTGATCCACTCTCCACGCCTTCACGTGTTCCACTGGTCTCTACCCTCCTGTCAGCATTGGATTTGTATCTCATCTACTACCCTCTGCTGGATCATCTCCATTCTCCTGGGTCCCCTATGAGTCCAGTTCCACGTGTTGCTGACTCCTGTGGATTCGTGTCCCTGTTGGTCTACTCACCTGTGCGCTGCACCTGCTAGACCACTGCTTCACCTATCCGGGGACTTCCTATCCAGTCGGCCTCCAGCCGCTCAGGTACCGCTGCAATCCCATCTGACTGCTACTGCTGAACCACGGTATGCATACTTCTCATTGACTGTGCTGTGTATTGCATATCTTGCTGGACTGTGTTTGGTTCTCTCTGGAGTCTGCTATCCGCTGAGTCTATTGCCATCATTGACTGTGTTATCATTGTGCTGGACTACTTCAAGAGACTTTCTAGATTGCAGACCTGATCAGTCATTTACATATATATATATCTATATTGTGCATATTACTGTGGATCGTGTATAAGGTGCCTGTGTATATCCTGTGTTGCAGTCTTCCCCCGTGCACCTCCTCACATATATATTCAGTGGTACAACTTGCTACCGCAGACCACTGACTACCTGGATACCTCCACTTGGATTCCATTCCTTCACTCAGACAGCGGTACAACTTGCTACCCGCAGACCGCTGACTCTCATCACCTCCTTGTTTCTGTTGGACATTCCTCCTCACTATAGCAGTGGTACAACTTGCTATCGCAGACCACTGACTACCTTCACGTGTTCTTGTCCATACAGTTCCTTGTGTATCATTACCTCTTTATTACCAGTGTTGCTAGTCATAGACTTTCCTGAGCATCTCATCGGCCATCATTTCATGTTCCGTGATCACCCAGCTACCAGAGTACCCTATTACCATCTACATTGCTCTGGTAAGCCTACCATCTGGTGATTCCTGGGTAAAGACTCCTAGTGCCCGTGACAGTAAGATCAGGCCATGACAGACCCAGATGTGGAACCTACCGCCAAAGAGATGCTGCAACATCTGGTTAGCCGTGTGGAGCAACAGGATGCCCGCCAACAGCTGTTACTTCAGTGTTATCAGTCATTAACCTCCCAAGGAACATCTGGACAGACTGTGACAGCTACTACTGAAGCTCCTGTGCTTTCCTCCGTTTCCCCATTGCCATCCCAGGTGTCTATAGCTTCCACGCTTCACCTGCCTACTCCGTCAAAGTACGATGGAGACCCCAAAACTTGTAGGGGTTTCCTTAACCAATGTTCAGTCCAGTTTGAGCTCCAACCTCAAAATTTTTCTACCCATCGTTCCAGAGTGGCCTATCTTATCTCTTTGTTTTCAGGACAAGCCCTGGCTTGGGCCTCCCCTCTGTGGGAGAGGAACGATCCAATATTACAAGATAGTGCCAAATTCATTTCTACATTCCGAAGTGTGTTCGATGAACCAGGTCGTGTGACCTCCGCTGCTTCCAGCATCCTCCGTCTGCGACAAGGATCTCATACTGTAGGCCAGTACGTCATTCAATTTAGGATCTTAGCCTCTGAACTTCAGTGGAACACTGAAGCCCTAGTTGCCGCCTTCTGGCAGGGGCTTTCCGATAAAATTAAAGATGCACTGACTACCCAAGAGCTTCCTTCGTCACTTGAAGATTTGATCTCTCTATGCCATCGTGTTGATATGAGATTTCGTGAAAGAGAGGCTGAGAAAACGACTTCTGCTAAAGCACCTTTTCGCTCTAACCCTCAATTTCGTCCAGTGTCACCCGCTGTGATTCCCATGGAGATAGGACGTTCCAAGTTATCTTCTGAGGAGAGGAAACGAAGAGTCAAGAATAGACTCTGTATCTATTGTGCTGATTCCACTCATGTCCTCAGCTCCTGCCCTAAGAGATCGGGAAATGCCAGGCCCTAACTAGTTCTGGAGAGGTGAAGTTAGGGTCCCTGGAGTCCTCTCCATCGTCTATGAAATCTAAAGTCTGCGCTTTTGATGTGACTATTTCCTTTGCTACCAAAACCTTTGAGTCACAGGCATTGATTGATTCCGGAGCAGCAGGAAATTTTATTTCCAAATCGTTAGTTAATCAATGGTCTCTACCAATGATTACCTTAAAAACTCCCATTACTGTGACGGCTATCGATGGATCACGTCTCATCAACGGTCTCATCACCCAGAGTACGTCTCCAGTAACCCTTCAGATTGGTCTTCTGCATCATGAAGAGATATCGTTTTTAATTCTTCCTGTTACGACAAGTCCGATTGTCCTAGGCCTTCCATGGCTTCAGTGTCACTCTCCCCAGATTGACTGGCGCACCCCTCAAGTCACGTCTTGGGGGCCTGAATGTCACCATCACTGCCTTTCCCAAGTCATTCCTCTCAAGGTACAGCAAGCTTCCATCTCAGCTATTTCACCGGGACTCCCTCCTCAATATGCTTCATTTACCGATGTTTTTGATAAAGCTCAGTCTGAACGTCTTCCTCCTCATCGTTCTTGGGATTGTCCGATTGATCTTCTTCCTGGCAAGACTCCTCCCAGGGGCCGGGTCTATCCACTCTCGTTACCTGAAACTCAAGCTACATCTGAATATATACGGGAGAACCTCCAGCGTGGGTTCATTCGACCTTCCACCTCGCCCGCTGGAGCTGGGTTCTTCTTTGTCAAAAAGAAGGATGGATCATTACGCCCTTGTATAGATTTTCGTGGACTCAATGCCATTACTATCAAGAATCGGTATCCCATTCCGTTGATCACTGAGCTATTTGACCGCATCAAGGGAGCCCGTATTTTTACTAAGTTGGATCTTCGTGGTGCCTACAATTTAATCAGAATCCGTTCCGGTGACGAATGGAAGACGGCGTTTAACACCAGAGACGGGCATTACGAATATCTGGTAATGCCTTTCGGGCTATGTAATGCCCCCGCTGTTTTTCAGGGCTTCATCAATGAGATTTTTCGGGACTTATTATATGTATGTGTCGTCGTCTACCTGGACGACATATTGATTTTTTCACAGGACCTGCCTTCTCACCACCAACATGTGGCAGAAGTCCTCTCCAGGCTACGGAAAAATTCATTGTTCTGTAAATTAGAAAAATGTTCATTCGAATTACCCCAGATTCCATTCTTGGGGTATATTGTTTCCGGAGTTGGTCTGAAGATGGATCCTGACAAAGTAAATGCTGTACTACATTGGCCCCAGCCAACTACTCTTCGTGCCATCCAGCGTTTTTTAGGTTTTGCCAATTACTATAGACGCTTCATTCAAGACTTTTCTTCCATTGCATCTCCTATTGTGGCCCTGACTCGAAAAGGGGCTAATCCTAAGCAATGGTCTACTGAGGCTATTCAAGCCTTTCAAACATTAAAAGAGTCCTTCTCTTCGGCTCCAATCCTTCGTCAGCCTGATGTGACACTCCCCTTTTTCCTAGAAGTAGATGCCTCTAATGTGGGCTTAGGAGCTATTCTCTCCCAACGCTCGGAACAGCAAAAATTCCACCCTTGTGCCTTCTATTCTCGGGGTCTCCTACCCGCAGAGAAGAATTATACCATCGGGGACAAGGAATTACTGGCTATCAAAGCCGCATTAGAGGAATGGAGATACTTGTTGGAGGGAGCTCGCCATCCGGTGACGATCTTCACGGATCATAAGAACTTGTCATATCTCCAGTCTGCCCAATGCTTGAACCCTCGTCAAGCAAGATGGTCTCTTTTCTTTTCCCGTTTTGAATTAATAATTACCTTCAAACCAGCTGCCAAGAACAAAAAAGCTGATGCCTTATCTAGAGCCTTTGTTACGTCCTCTGATATAGAAGAGGTTTCCAACCATACCATTCTAGACCCCAAATGTATCTCACTGGCTGCTTCATCCACCAAAACGCTACCATTTGGGAAGACCCTCGTGCCTCCTACTCTAAGGAGGAAAATCCTTTCGTGGTTCCATGCCTCTCGTTTTTCTGGACACGCCGGTGAACACAAGACTTTTGAGATCCTCTCTCGAAGTTACTGGTGGCCTTCAATGAGGAGAGACGTCAAAGAGTTCATTGCTTCCTGTGAATTATGTTCGCAATTCAAATCCTCCCGCAGAACCCCAGCAGGGTTGCTGCGACCACTACCCATTCCGTCCAAACCATGGACCCATATTAGTATGGATTTCGTTACTGACTTACCACCTAGTAAGAACCATAACACTATTTGGGTGGTAGTGGACAGATTTTCGAAGATGGCTCATTTCATCCCTCTGTCTGGTTTGCCCTCCTCGTCTATCCTGGCTGAACATTTCATTAAAGAGATCTTCCGTATCCATGGATGTCCATCTGAGATTGTGTCTGATAGAGGAGTACAATTCGTGTCCAGATTCTGGCGAGCCCTTTGTAAAACCTTGGGCATACGATTAGCACTCTCATCTTCTTACCATCCACAATCCAATGGACAAACCGAACGTGTCAATCAAGATCTTGAGACTTTTATAAGGATATTTTCATCAGCCAATCAAGACAACTGGGTAGAGTTACTCCCTTGGGCTGAGTTCGCCCATAACAACATGTACCATGAGTCATCATCCAAAACTCCATTCTTTGTGGTCTACGGTCACCATCCGTCTTTTCCGGAATTTCCTGCCCTCCCGCCCACCCAAGTTCCTGCGGTGGAAACTGTTTGTCAGACCTTTAAAAATATCTGGTCTCAGGTCAGAACCTGTTTAAAGAAGACATCTGTCAAATATAAATCTTTTGCTGATAAGAAGAGGCGGGCTATTCCACCACTAAAAATTGGAGATCGTGTCTGGTTATCCACAAAAAATATTCGTTTGAAGGTTCCATCCATGAAATTCGCCCCTCGTTTTATTGGTCCATATAGGATCATTCAAGTTATCAATCCAGTATGTGTGAAACTCCTTCTTCATAAGAGTCTTCGGATTTCTAATGCCTTCCATGTATCTTTGCTCAAACCTCTTATTATCAACCGTTTTTCAACTCCTCCCTCAGCTCCGCAGCCAGTTCAAGTTCATCAGGAGGAGGATTTTGAGATTACCGAGGTACTAGATGCAAAAATTTCGCGAGGAGTCCTCCACTTCCTCGTTCATTGGAAGGGCTTTGGTCCTGAGGAGCGCTCTTGGATCAAAGCTGAAGATCTTAATGCTCCTGCCCTTTTGAAGAAGTTTTACTCCAAAAATCCGGACAAGCCCGGTTCCAGGCGTTCTGTGCCCACCTTTAAAAGGGGGGGTACTGTCACTCACCGGACCGTGAGTGCCTCTTCCCGGACATTTAGGAACCGTGGCCGTCCACCATCCTGAGGGTCTGCGCATGCGCAGCCCTTTTCTATACTTCAGTGTATACCCCTTTAACTTAATTGGCAGATCAGGCAACCTCCCTATATTAAGCACCTGTGGTCACCACCACGTTGCCTGATCTTGGAGTCTCATTCCTCATGAGTCTCTGAAGGTGTTCCTGTATTACTCATGTATTCAGCGCTGCTGATTCCTGTGGTTTCCAAACCACTTCTACTACTGTGGTTCATACCACTTCTACCATCAACTGTATCATCATGACTGTTTGCTGATTCCTATCCGCTGCCTCCGTGCACTACAGTCTTCTATACCACTTCATCGCTATTGTATATCTTTGGGACTGTTGCTGATTCCTATCCGCTGCCTCCGTGCACTACAGTCTTCTAAACCACTTCAACGTTATTTTATATCAATGTGACTGTTTGCTCATTGCTATCCGCTGCCTCCGTGCACTCCAGCTTTTACCTCACTCACCTGCTTCTCATCAGTCTGTTTGCTGATTCCTATCCGCTGCCTCCGTGCACTACAGTCTCCTGCTTGCAACTCGCCTGTGTTCAACATCGTGACTGCCAGCTGACTACTATCCGCTGCCTCTGTGCACTACAGTCTCCTGCTTGCAACTCGCCTGTGTTCAACATCGTGACTGCCAGCTGACTACTATCCGCTGCCTCTGTGCACTACAGTCTCCTGCTTGCAACTCGCCTGTGTTCAACATCGTGACTGCCAGCTGATTACTATCCGCTGCCTCCGTGCACTATAGTCTCATCTCATCTTTGCTGTGACTTCCTCGAGACTGCCGCTTTCATTACCATCTGCTACACTTCGTGATCAACAGCTCCTGCCCTGCGCTGCACTCCTGTTTCCCATCGCTGTTGGTTCCTGTGGTTGCTACTGGTTACCTCCGTGTGCCGCTGAGTCCTGCTGCGGTGGTCAACGCTATCGTCCATCTCCTGCTGATCCACTCTCCACGCCTTCACGTGTTCCACTGGTCTCTACCCTCCTGTCAGCATTGGATTTGTATCTCATCTACTACCCTCTGCTGGATCATCTCCATTCTCCTGGGTCCCCTATGAGTCCAGTTCCACGTGTTGCTGACTCCTGTGGATTCGTGTCCCTGTTGGTCTACTCACCTGTGCGCTGCACCTGCTAGACCACTGCTTCACCTATCCGGGGACTTCCTATCCAGTCGGCCTCCAGCCGCTCAGGTACCGCTGCAATCCCATCTGACTGCTACTGCTGAACCACGGTATGCATACTTCTCATTGACTGTGCTGTGTATTGCATATCTTGCTGGACTGTGTTTGGTTCTCTCTGGAGTCTGCTATCCGCTGAGTCTATTGCCATCATTGACTGTGTTATCATTGTGCTGGACTACTTCAAGAGACTTTCTAGATTGCAGACCTGATCAGTCATTTACATATATATATATCTATATTGTGCATATTACTGTGGATCGTGTATAAGGTGCCTGTGTATATCCTGTGTTGCAGTCTTCCCCCGTGCACCTCCTCACATATATATTCAGTGGTACAACTTGCTACCGCAGACCACTGACTACCTGGATACCTCCACTTGGATTCCATTCCTTCACTCAGACAGCGGTACAACTTGCTACCCGCAGACCGCTGACTCTCATCACCTCCTTGTTTCTGTTGGACATTCCTCCTCACTATAGCAGTGGTACAACTTGCTATCGCAGACCACTGACTACCTTCACGTGTTCTTGTCCATACAGTTCCTTGTGTATCATTACCTCTTTATTACCAGTGTTGCTAGTCATAGACTTTCCTGAGCATCTCATCGGCCATCATTTCATGTTCCGTGATCACCCAGCTACCAGAGTACCCTATTACCATCTACATTGCTCTGGTAAGCCTACCATCTGGTGATTCCTGGGTAAAGACTCCTAGTGCCCGTGACAGTGTTGTATGTTTTACTTCCTTTTCTCCTTTCCTCTTCTTCTCCTCAACTTAATTCTTGGTGGTGGACACAGGGCTCTGCTGCTTGCCACTTTTAGCGGGGACGTGAAGGGATTTGTTCCTGTTTCTCCTGCGCTTCAAGGCCTGATTATTGGTTTGCCTCCGGGGTTTTATGTTTTTTTTTTACCTTCACCTGGGCCGTCTTCCTCTGCTCTCTTTTTCTGTTTATATGGTACTGTTTGTTTTTTATGCTGATATGATAAAAGTGTAATATAGTTATAACTATAGGTCAGCACAGTGGCCTAGTGGCTAGCACTTCTGCCTCACAGCATTGGGGTCGTGAGTTCGATTCCCCACCATGACCTTATCTGTGTGAAGTTTGTATGTTCTAACCGTGTTTGCATGGGTTTCCTCCGGGTGCTCCGGTTTCCTCCCACACTCGAAAAACATACTGGTAGGTTAATTGGCTGTTATCAAAATTGACCCTAGTCTCTGTCTGTCTGTCTCCCTCTCTGTCTGTCTGTGTGTGAGCGTGTGTCTATATTAGGGAATTTAGACTGTAAGCCCCAATGGGGCAGGGACTGATGTGAATGAGTTCTCTGTAAAGCGCTGCAGAATTAGTGGCGCAATATAAATAAATAATGATGATGATAACATATGGTAATACTTGTGGTATACTGTGTTGGCTTAGTTCCGTATAGGAGGGTGAGGTTTGGTTCGTTTTTTTCGCCTTTAAAGGTAATAGGTATGGCTAAAGCAAGCAGTAAAGTGTGAAACAGTTACCTTATAGATCCTAGTCCTGTTGCACGAAACTTATTTACCATGTGACACGGCCCCTTTTTTATGTTTTTTTTTATTTTAGGCGCACACATCAAGGAGACCTAAATATGGTGGATAAGAAGAAGTGGTTTGAGATGGCCCTCTTTTGCCACTGCTTACACAAAAGATAGGGGCCCATGGAATCCCAGATATATTGGTCATACACCTAGGCGGCAATGAAGTATGGCATAGCAAATCGCTGGAGCTGATTATCTGTATAAGAGCGGATTTGAGCGAGATTATACAAAGATGGCCGTCAGTTAAGTTATGTTGGTCATTTGTTATCCCCCGCCTGGTGTGGCAAATTAAAATTCCCATGTCCACTTTGGTTTCCCTAGTGAGGAAGATCAACCAGTCAGCTGGGAAAGCCACAAGATCATTAGGAGGTTTAGTCATCGGTCACCCTCTGCTTAAGGCAGACTCGGCACATTTATTTAGACTGGACGGGCTACATCTGAATAAGGAAGGTTTAAGGTTTTTCATTGATCAGATTTTATGGAAATTGAGAGCACCAGTTAGGGCATTTAGTGGCGGGCTGTGAGTATGTTAGAGTATCACAGTGGTTGGTGGGTGAGCATCGCAGTCAGCAGTTGATTAGCAGGTGGTGCTGTTTTAGAGTTAGGTCAAGGGTCACTACCCCTCGTCTAAGTAATCAGACTCTTGGTCAGCCTGTGTGGAAGACCCCTTGACCGTATGGATCAGGGAACGCCATTGTCGAGTCCAGAGGGGGGAGTAGTCAATCCTCATGACAAGTTAGCACCAGCCAATAGATAAGGTATATCCTGGGTTGGTGGTACAATGGTCTGACCTTTCCACCTTTATTGGTTCTGTAAGAAATTAGCTGACTGCCCTGCTCTCTCCGCCACATATTACTCTTATTTCTGTTAAATAAAACGTTGTTCGTCCTTCCAAACCTTATTATGGTGTCAGTGTCATTTATTTAGTAATGCTAAGTTGGTTAAGAATCTAATGCTATGGGGGTAAGGACTGTAAGGAAAAGACACGCTATGCTTTTTAATAGTCCCACACATAGTAGCCCCCACATAACATTAATACCCCACACACACACCAGCCCCAGCATAACATAAAACGTTGTTCTTTCTTTCAAACCTTATTATGTTGTCAGTGTCGTTTATTTAGTAATGCTAAGTTGTTTAAGAATCTAATGCTATGGGGGTAAGGACTGTTAGGAAAATACACACTATGCTTTTAATAGTCCCACACTGATAAAAAATAGAGTGTCATTGAAGGCCCACCTACCTTGCAGCTTGTATTCTGGACTTGTATTCTTACTGTGCAGGAGAGCACAGTAATTCCATGTGGGAACCGGTATTGCTATACAAATTTGCTATATAATTGCAAGTTTGATATTTTAAGGTATTTTACTGTATTAATATATATGCCACAAGAACTACAGTTAAAAAATGTATTAATTCACTTTCAGACTGTTGTCTAGACTAGCGTTACCAGTATGGAAAAGTAGGTTAATGAATTTTATTTCTGTTAATAAAATCCATTATCACCATAATTTATCCAAAAAATATCAGAGATTCTCAGCTACCCCAGTGATACTGGCCCACGGTGCTAAAGGATAACTTAATGTTTTGCAAGGTCAGTCTTTAAATCAGCTTGCAAGATCTGGGCTTTTCCAAGTGTAAAAACATTTTTAAAAAATGTTTGAAAATGCTTAAATGTATTTAAAAGAATATTTAAAAAGTTTTATACATTAAAAAAAGCTTGATTCAAAGAATAAAGCATTTTGCAAAATGATTACATGATTTATCTATTAACAGAATAGGTATTGTGGCGGTAAGAATACTTGCGCAATTCACAGAGGTAAACCTTCACTCAAAGGTTATCGCCGGCGATAGCAGTGTTATAGGGTAAAAATGATTAAAATTAGAGGATTGTGCTAACCCACCATCTTCAGACTCATCCAAATCGCTTCTGGTCAGCAGCCAGCAGGACTTTGTTGACTTAGGCAGAAGAGGAGGAAGAATGAAGGGGGTGAAGAGGTCAGAGATGTAAATAGAAGGAGTGGCAGGAGAAGGCGTTGGGCACAGGTAAAAGTGGGTAGTGGGGGCAAATGGTAGTAGAAGGTGGGGGTTAGATATGGTAAGAGGGCTAAAGGGAGACAGACACACAAAGAGGAGAAAGGAGAGACACCCACAATATGGAGACAAAGACGTGCAAACAAAAAGGGGTAGGGGGAAAAGAGAGACAGATGGGGAGACAGAGGAGCCCATACAAATTTAGAGACTCTTTTGTACAAAGAGAACGAAAGAAAAACATAGACACACACAAAGAGGAGACACAGACACACACACAGACACACACAGACACACACACACACACACACACACACACACACACACACACACACACACACACAAAGGAGGGACAGAGGTACACAAGGGGGTGAGAGCTACACATACAAATTGGAAAAGGAGAATTTAGATGAAGGGGTAGACAGAGTCAGGGGGTAATAGATACCTACATACTGGGGGGCAGGGGGGGATGAAAACAGCAAAACAAGGAGCAGAGGTGCTCAGAAACCAAGCACACAGTGGAGGAGCAGAGGTCAGGGAGCATGCATGTGCACTATGCGCAAGAAGGGATTGCACACCCTGGGTAAACAGTTGCTGCAAGCTGAGATTGTTCTCATTTATCTTATTGCAATATAAAAGTATTGAAAGATGCTTATTACTAAAATGTGAGATATGAAGACAGAAGTTGCTAGACATGTAAGCAATATGCTGATAATTTACTTTCCACTTATTAGTTTAAGACCAGTGAGAGAATAAGCGTTTATGTTTCAGTTCCCCAAAACAATATATCACTGTGAAACGTCTTAGATGGAAACCATATAGCACAGTAATAATTAGCTTCATCTTCTGATACAACGCTCTTGATGGTTAAATATCCAGTATTTTTTGATATGTCTTTGGATCCAGAAAATCTTCCTGGGACTCCAACTCCCTGGTGTTTGTCAGATTCACTTCCATAACGTAGTAAATACCAGAGTTTATTCCCATCTTTCAGCTGCAACCAGCGTACATTGCGATCACTAATACTGTATCCATTGAGTGTACAGGACAGTGTCACTGTGTTACCCAGGGAGACTGTCTCAGAGGCTGGTTGTGTCAGGGTCACCTGGGCAGCACAATCTGAAACACAAGAAAAGTCTCAGTAATAGATTTACTACAAATACTTCAAAACATAACAAAATTACCCATTTATTCATCCAGTCCATTATGCATTCTAGTTATCAGACACAGCTCCATACTAAGCAACAATCTTAGTGTTTTATAAGATTAGTAGCTAATTTATTGCTTATGATTTCTCTCCCCATCTATTCATCTTACATTTCCAGGTAGATATGAGAGTAAGGAGGAGAGTTATGCAGGACATTATGCAGACAGGTCAGGTCTCAGATCTGTATTTTGAGAGGCTTCAGACACCTCTTTAAATTCTGGCTTTATTGTGACACACCCCTGTTAGGTAAATGAGACAGATTTGATAAATTACGTTTATCACTTCCTCTTCTGCATTTACTATCACAGTGTCAGCATATTACCTATAATAATATGTAAACTGTGTTAAACACATTCCCCAGGATTTGTACAATCATCTAACAATCAGGAACCTTTCATTCACAGGTGCTGTGTCATATATCTTCTGCATCGGTGACATCCAAGCCATGATTAAGGTGATTGGAATAGTTCTAGGTTATGAGTGAGATTGGGACCCGGGTACAGATACAGATATTGGTGAGGTCACCCCTCAAAAAAGATCTACTATAGGGAAGTGTGCGTATGTGGTTGGGGATTTATGCAAATTTTTTTTCAAGATTTAGGAGGCCACAAATACCCCTTTAAAAATATAAACTATAAAGTGTTGGCCATAGTACCTTATATATTAAAAACAAATCATGTGTTCATTGTCTTTTTGTGAATATTGAATGATTGAATATCCTTTTGAATCTGACGGTATATCAATTCTAGTTAAATCAAGTAACCTTGTCGGAACTATGTGTTATTAGATTAAAAATAATCAGTGCACTTATTTCGTAATGGAAACAACAACCCAAAAAAATATTATCTCTGTACACCAATTAGTGTTAAGCAAGGTGAAGGACAAATGTGAATAAATAAATAAAAGCGTTATTCATGGAAACTTAGTAAGCTCCAGAAATCATATCTGCAAAGCTGTGGGACCTGTATTTGGGAATTTTAAAAACGGTATCCCAAAATGTTTAAAATCACAAAATAATTTTTATTTTGTTGTGAGTAAAATATTTAAAATCGAGTGTAGCACAAGAGATATTTAATCTGATTGATTAATTTAATTGCAACTTCTGATTTATTTTTATTTATTAGAATGGGGTCCTCTTGTTATATTAAAAACCAGCCCCAGGTTGGTCAGTGCACGGCTAGTGACGTTTTTTGGTCGAGGATGTAAAAAGCAGCAGTGCGATTCCTGGAAATTTTGAATCGCACTAGGAATAGAATCATCCTCATTCCTGAATTAAGAAGGACTCAAGTATAATTATTATTATGAAGCTGAGGGGGTGCTAATCTAACATATTTACAATTTAAATCTGAAAGACCAGAGTTCGAATGAAAGCAACAAAAAGCACTCCAGTCCACTAATCATAATATCTCATATATTAATGTATCACTTGTAAATTATTGATCACATAGTAATTGGCCGAAATCTTTATTTGGAGACTGATATAGGTGAAATATTAAAAACATAGTAAGAAAAGGTGAATATGTAAGTATGGAAAATTATGAAATGAAAACAATCAGAACCCAATCACATTGAGTGATTTTATTAGTATATTGTGCGTTAATTTGTCTCTCCCATCTTATTATTAGGGGTGTGCACCGGGCACTTTTAGTGTTTTGTGTTTTGGGTTCTGATTAGCTTGAGCTTTTGGGTTCTGATTTGTTTTGCCAAAACACCTGACGAAAGGTTTTGGTTCTGATTTAGGGTTTTGGGTTTTGATTTATTTTTAAAAAACCATAAAAAGCGCTAAAATCCAGTTTTTTGGTTTTTTTTACACTCCTACGCTATTATTAACCACAATAACATTCAATAACAATCATTTCCACTAATTTCCAGTCTATTCTGAACACCTCACACCTCACAATATTGTTTTTAGTCCAAAACGTTGCACCGAGGTAGCTTTCTGGACTGTGTAGTGGAGTGGCCCCGGTAGCCAATTTGGTACAGCAGCAACAGTGAATGTAATTTGACTTTTAAATAGCAGTACCTATTATTTTTTGGTACAGCAGCAACAGAGAACGTAGTTTGACTTTTAAATAGCAGTACCTAGTATTTTTGGGTACAGCAGCAACACAGAACGTAGTTTGACTTTTAAATAGCAGTACCTAGTATTTTTGGGTACAGCAGCAACAGAGAACGTAGTTTGACTTTTAAATAGCAGTACCTAGTTTTTTTTGATACAGCAGCAACAGTGAACGTAGTTTGACTTTGAAATAGCAGTACCTAGTATTTTTTGGTACAGCAGCAACAGTGAACGTAGTTTGACTTTTAAATAACAGTACCTATTATTTTTTGGTACAGCAGCAACAGAGAACGTAGTTTGACTTTGAAATAGCAGTACCTAGTATTTTTTGGTACAGCAGCAACAGTGAACGTAGTTTGACTTTGAAATAGCAGTACCTAGTATTTTTTGGTACAGCAGCAACAGTGAAAGTAGTTTGACTTTGAAATAGCAGTACCTATTATTTTTTGGTACAGCAGCAACAGAGAACGTAGTTTGACTTTTAAATAGCAGAACCTAGTATTTTTGGTTACAGCAGCAACAGAGAACGTAGTTTGACTTTTAAATAGCGGTACCTAGTTTTTTTTGGTACAGCAGCAACAGTGAACATAGTTTGACTTTGAAATAGCAGTACCTAGTATTTTTTGGTACAGCAGCAACAGTGAACGTAGTTTGACTTTGAAATAGCAGTACCTATTATTTTTTGGTACAGCAGCAACAGTGAACGTAGTTTGACTTTGAAATATCAGTACCTAGTATTTTTTAACAAATTTTTTATATATTTTTTTTCAATTATTTTTTTATAGGTTTTTTATAATTTTATTTTACATTTTTTATAACTTTTGAATAATTTTGAAATAACAATGCCCTTAGCAGAACAGAGCACAGGACACAGGCAGCACCACTGGACTCAGCAGGACAGAGCACAGGACACAGCACCACTGGATTAGGCAGGACAGAGCACAGGACAAAAGCACCACTGGACTCAGCAGGACAGAGCACTGGACAAAGCACAAAGAACCACTAAACTGATCAGTAGCTCCCTAACTACAACCTCCCTCACGAGTGATCACAGCCAGAATGAAGATGGCGCCCGCAAGGTGAGTATTTATGACATCCGAGTCTCGCGAGATCCGACGTGAGACTTGGATGTCATAGCCTCGGTTTGGCTCCGTTTGGCGCCCGGAAGTTCCCGAACAGTGCTCGGATCCCGTCGGATCCGCACTGTTCGGGTGGGCTCGGATTTGCGGAATCCGAGCCCGCTCATCCTTACTTATTATATATAGATCATTTAGAAATAGGCGTTAACAGTTTTTAAATAATAACGTTCATTGACCTTCTTATAATTTACTACAGTCCACACATAATATCCACATGGTGAGATTTTGATAATATATTGTGCAGTAATTTGTCTCCCCCATCTTATTAGAAACAAATCTCTTAGATATAGGAGTATTCATATAGGAGTTTTGTTTTTCTTCTTTAACTTATATACCGAAAAAAAGTTTTGCCCCCTTTACCTACTGACTGGGCCATTTTCTCTTCAGCTTGTGCCTTTGCACATCCCATAGATTGTAAGTTTGCAAGCAGGGACTTCTCACCTCTTTGTCTGTTTTACCCAGTTTGTTTATTAGTTTACTATGTTTGTCCACAATTGTAAAGCGCTACAGAATATGTTGGCGCTATATAAATGATGATGATGATGATGATTACCTTCTTAGCCTCCTTCTGTCTAGCCAGATACACCTCTTTGTCTTCATTATTCTGAGTCTGCTTATATTTCCTAAAGGTCGTCTTCGTGGCTCTCACTATGCTTGCTACTCCTTTTGCAAACCACACTGGCTTCCTTTACCTTGTACTTTCCTTAACCCTTTTGATACAAAGGTCTGTTTATTTAAGTATTACACTTTTTAATTTTTACCACCTCTCCCGCACTCCTTTCAAGTTCTTACACTTTGCCAAAGAGTCACTTACACATTTTCCCATCTCTACAAATTCAGCCTTCCTAAAATCTAACACCTTTGTTTTTGTGAGGTAGGAGTCGGTCTTTATACTAAACCATACTGATTGATGGTCGCTGGATCCTAGGTTCTCACCCACATTTACATCAGATATTCTGTCACCATTTGTAAGAATTAAGTCTAATATTGCATCTTTGCCAGTGGCCTCCCTCACCATTTGCTTGAGGGATGCTCGAATGTCCCTACTTCTACTGGAACTTGCAGAAGACTCCTCCCAATTCACATCAGGTAGATTACACATTTGTATAGCAGGTACATTACACATTTGTACAGCAGTACACTTAGTTAAAAGATACACAGGTGGAGGACATATGTGTGACAAAATAATAGTATAGAGTGTGATTTAACTGGCATATTTTGAATTTGTTTAGAGGTATATTTTTCCACTGCTAACAGCAGCTTACAGAGTGTGTCTGCATTGAGAGTAAGCAAGCAGAACACCTGCAGAAAACTCCTTTTTAAAGGCCAGGTGGGAGTGTCACTTGTCCAAAAACCTAGAACTGTGGGAGGAGTGTAACGTATTTAGGCCTGAGTTGTTCATTATTCAGTGTGACCGAAGCCAAACAATTCAGCTTGTGCCTAGGGAGTTGGTCTTAGTTAATTTAGCATTAGGGTCGCAAGAAAGTGTGTGAGTTATATGTTACATTGCCATCCTGACAATAAAAAGCAAAGTGCAAAGCAAGAAGTTCTTTGTGTGCATATCACTAGAAGGGTGCCCCTGCCAGAATATATATTATTATTATTATTATTATTATTATTATTAACCTGTTTTTATCGTGCACCACGTGAGGTCTGCAGCGCCGTATAAGGGACAAAGAACAAGACAGTGCATGGTATTACAGTACAGTATAGTAAACAAATAAAACTAAGCTCAGCACAGCTACTGGGTGCAAGGAGTGTATTCAGCGCAGGCTGAGACCTGTGCCCATTAGAGTGGGTGCAACTAACAGTTTTAGAGCCACTGAAAGAGGTTCAAAGACATGGAGGACTAAAGTCATTGGGCAGGGAGCCCAAAAAGGAGATGTGTAGTGTAGCTGGTGAGCAAAAGTTATAGGTAATGAGAAGAGGAGCGAATAGGGTCCTTACAATCTAAAGGAAAAGGGGCAGACAAACGGTTGACACATGAAGGTAAGCCAATGTAAAGGGATCTGAGGGCAAGAAGCAAGAGTGGGAAAGATGAAATATATATATATATATATATATATATATCTAAAAATAAAATGAGAGGAGGCGCACAATAGTGTAGTATGGCGGGTTAATTAAGCCAAGTGGAAATATCCAAAGAAGGAACCAAACCACCAGAAATGGATAAGCCAGAGCTTCCCACCATGTGGATATCGACAATGTCTAGAGTAAATATGATTAGTTCATAAGATGATAGATCACACAAGGCCAGATAACATTCAGGAAGATATATACACAAACAGGTCACACCAATGAAGATGTATGCGTACCAGAAGCCAAAAGTTAAATGGCTTATCTGTAGGATTATCCTGTGGACTGTGAGGGTGTAGTCAATCTTCAGCCAACCTTGATTATCCAAGTGGTTACGGGTCTCTGGTGTCTGCAGTCGCCACACTGTCAGCTCGTGTATTCCGCTGGTTTGAATGTAAATATCCGCGGATATCCTCCTCTCATTTTATTTTTAGATTTATCCCTGCTACACCGCTTGCTACAGAGGATTGGCAGCCGCCCGCACAGGGGAAGTGTTACTTAAGAAGGAATCATTTCAAGATATTGGACTCTAATATTAATCTACTGGTGCAGTGTCATAGCGCCACTTGTATCTATTTGTGTTATATATATATATATATATATATATATATATATATATACTACAGAACTACAACATCATATCTAAACCACATCCTATTTCCTAGCCACCCCCTGGCCCTGTGATCGTCACAAATACTATGTCTATCTTTTCTTTAAAATAAGCCCTATATACATACTTCAGTGCTATAACACAATCACTTTCTCTCTCTTTTTATATATATATATATATATATATATATATTATTTTTTTTATTTTTTTTAAGCATTTCAACTAGCATGTTTCAAAATGAGCCTCTCAGGTTTGCAAATGTTTCTTTTAGGTCTCTCATACGCAGTCTCTGTTTCATCAATCACGTAAAACCTTTCCTGGGAGACAGGAGACAGTCTGTTCGCGGCTATTAAGACTAGTAATCCATATTAGTTGAAGGATATTCAGACATGTTGTCTTCTTGATGACTCGATTGAGTTCTTAAATATTACCGATTCCTTCTAACTTCAGTTCCTTGCTCTGACTGTACCGTATAAGAGCTTGGTGCTACATGTGCTTGCACCATGCCTTTCTGCATCCAAATGTTTTTATAAAAGTCTCTGAGACGGACTTGGCCTTCTGGTCTAAGATCAGACACACTCTATTATCATGGAACATGTTCTGTTTCACCGTTCTTTGCTTAGTTTGACCAATGTTGAATCATGCATTTGAAGCGGTTCTTCATGTATTGGAAGATTTGCTCTATTCTTCCTCATTAACATTTGTGCTGGAGAAAGTCCATTCTGCAATGGTGCACTCCGATAAATTAAGAGACTTTTGTAGAAATCTTATTTCCCATCATGTGGTTTCTTCTTAAGGTTCTTTACAGTTTTTACCAAACTTTGTGCCAGTCCATTTGATCTGGGATAATTGGGACTTTATGTATTGTGAACAAACTTCCAATCTGCAGCAAATTGCTTAGATTCAGCACTGGAAAACTGAGGGTCATTGTCTGTGAACACTTCCCTTGGAACACCATGTCTTGCAAAAACTGACTTCATGCAATTGATCACATATATACGAGTTGTCGCTTGTAATGTCTTCACCTCAGGGCAATTAGAAAAATAATCAGTAATGACAATGTACTTCTTTCCACTACAATCACTGCATGAGGACTTAGTGGCTCGACTTGTTGGCCTATATGTAATATACATTTCACATGTAGTGGTTGTTTGCGCTATGTATTGGTTCATTTTTTGTTAGTACATCACCTCTCTTGCTCTTCGCTGACATTTCTCTTCACCTAATTGGCCCCACAAAATGCTTTTTTTGAGCCGTATTGATATAACAAATCTATTTCCTTTGTTAGTGATGTCACTGACTACAGTAAGGTCACTTTGGTATATCCAATAATCATAAATAGACGGTGGACAAGCATTTTTCTCTGCAGGTCATCCTTTCAGAATAACTCCTTTTAGCATTGTTATTGTTACATCTGACTCAGTTTCCCATCTAATCTGTTCTTGTCTTGCAAAGGAAACTGGAAGAGAAGTTACAATCATGTTAACATATCCTTCAATCTCCTTGTCCATCTGACTTATAGGACTTTCACTTTCGTCCACATTAGGGGCAGCACGGTGGCATAGTGGTTAGCACTTCTGCCATACAGCACTGGGGTCATGAGTTCAATTCCTTATCTGTGAGGAGTTTGTATGTTCTTCCCGTGTTTGTGTGGGTTTCCTCCGGACACTCCGCTTTCATCCAACACTCCAAAAACATACTGGTAGGTTAATTGGCTGCTAACAAATTGACCCTAGTCTTTCTGTCTGTCTCTGTCTGTCTGTATGTGTTAGGGAATTTAGACTGTAAGCTCCAATGGGGAAGGGACTGATGTGAGTGAGTTCTTTGTACAGCGCTGCGGAATTAGTTGCGCTATATAAATAAATGGTGATGATGATGATGATGAGAAAGCGTGTCAGCAATGTACCTATATTTACCAGGACAGAACAGCAATCGTACATCATACTTTTGCAATCTGATAAGCATTCTTATATCTTGTACAGAATTGGCCATGATAGCTACCAATAGCTTGTGATCAGTTTCTAACATTGACATCTCTCATCATATTCTTGCAACAACACTGAACCTAATCCAAACTGTGAAGCATCTGCCAATATGCTTATTCTTTTTGCAGGATCAAAGAGTCTTAGTACTGGTTGCTCTGTAACAGCTTGTTTTAATTTCTGCCAACTCTCTTCTTGTTCATGTGACTTTATTCACTCCTTATCTTTGTCTAACAACCATCTAACTGGAACTGACTGTTCTAAGAGTTAAGAGATAAACTTTCCTAAGTAAGTGACCATCTTTAGAAATCTTTTGACGTTATCTTTGTCGTTGGGATGCTCTATATTCCCAATGGCTGATATTTTCTGATATTTTCTTTGGGTCAGGTTTCACACTTTGATCTGAAACAATATCGCCCCATAAAAATAAGTGATTTCACTGCAAACTCACATTTGATTTATTGAGCTTTAAATTCACTTTCCTAGTGAGTTTGATCATGCACTTCTTTCGTAGAACCCCAAATTATGAGGTGATCCATCATTGTTTCAACACCTGGAATATGTTCAAAAATCATGTGCATTCTTTTATGGTACATGTCACGGTTACAAACAGGAGTACTGCTAGGAGTCACGAATATGGTGGAAACACTCTGTTTATTTGCAGAAAAGTATAAATAGCAGGTAATCGAGAGTAGTAGTAAATACCAGGTGCAAGCTGATGCAGAAAATAATACGAATGTTCAGAAACCAGCAGGTAAACAGCTAATGCAGGGAAGCAGGAGGTATGAACAGATTCCAAGCAGGCATGAACCAGAGGAGCAAGGCAGGAGGAAGAATACACAGGTTGCAACAAGGATATGACATCACAGGATGGGACAACAATAACCAGCCATGTGTGCTGGGAGTGACAGGTATATAAAGGGAAAACCACACCCAGGTGCATGGGATAATTGGTGAACATGAAGGTTAACCCCTAATGCACACAATAAGGCACAATAGCAGCACCTCTGGTGAATGGAGGTACAGCCAATACAAATATAATAATAAAGGACAAAAAGGCAGGGGCTGCCATGCAAAGCAGCATGTAATGCATAAGCTGTAGGCAGATCGTGACAGTACCCCCTCCCTTAAGGGCGGATTCCAGACGCCCAATTACCAAAAATGTCTGAATTCATTGGAATCATAGTCCAGAATTGGGGGCCCGGCAGAAAAGTCCTTGTCCATAGGTGGACAGGCAAAGGAGACTATGCCAGCTGCCAGTTCAAGCTCCGTAGACCTTGCTCTCTTCTTTCGCTTTTTCTTCTTGCGAGAATTCCCTGGAACAGCAGTTTGAACCAATTGGGTGGAGCACAAAGGAATCTCTAGGTCAGGTGAGATGGGTGGAACTGCTGACAATACGGAGGCCCCGTAAGATGGCATAGCGGGAGGTGTTGGTGAAAACTTGTTGATCACTGCCTCGACAAATAGTGGTAAGTCAGATAGGGTGGGGTGATTAGTTTCAATCAAAGGGTTCATCCATTCCATAGCCTCTCCTCTAAAGTGTGTTAACAAAAACAAAACTTGCCTCTTTGGGTCACTGGCAAGGCTAGGTACTGAGGGGAAATAAGAAGCACAAAACCTCAGTAGAGCACTAAATTGAGAAAGGTGCCCCTCAAAGTTAGGTGACAGCTCACAATTGGCACCCTTGGCAACAGATGGTTCGGACTTGGCAGCAGGCCTGGACAGGACGGCAGACTTGGCAGCAGATCCGGACAGGATGGCAGACTTGGCAGCAGACCCGGGCCGGGTGGCAGGCTTGGCAGCATGCTTGACAGGAGGCCCGGACTGGGCGGCAGGCTAGGCAACAGGCCCGGACTGGGCAGCAAGCTTGGCAGCAGGCCCGGACTGGGCGGCAGGCTTGGCAGCAGGCCTGGACTGGGCGGCAGGCTTGGCAGCAACAGCACTATGAGAAGCCTGGGGGCAGACAGCACTTTGAGAAGCCTGAGGGCATACAGCACTTTGAGAAGCCTGAGGGCAGACAGCACTTTGAGAAGCCTGAGGGCAGACAGCACTTTGAGAAGCCTGAGGGAAGACAACACTTTGAGAAGCCTGAGGGCAGACAGCACTTTGAGAAGCCTGAGGGCAGACAGCACTTTGAGAAGCCTGAGGGCAGACAGCACTTTGAGAAGCTTTGGAGCAGACAGCACCAAGTGGGAACTCGGGCTGAACCGCATGGACTGGCAACTCGGGCTGGACCGCATGGACTGGCAACTCGGGCTGGACCGCATGGACTGGCAACTCGGGCAGGACCGCATGGACTGGCAACTCGGGCTGGACCGCATGGACTGGCAACTCGGGCTGGACTGCATGGACTGGCAACTCGGGCTGAACCGCATGGACTGGCAACTCGGGCTGGACCGCATGGAACGGCAATTCTGGAGTGGGCTGAAGGGACAGGACCCCTTCTGGAGCGGACTGTAAGGGCAGCGCCCCCTCTTGAGCGGACTGTAAGGGCAGCGCCCCCTCTGGAGCAGACTGTAAGGGCAGCGCCCCCTCTGGAGCGGACTGTAAGGGCAGCGCCCCCTCTGGAGAAGACTGTAAGGGCAGCGCCCCCTCTGGAGAAGACTGTAAGGGCAGCGCTTTCTCTGGAGAAGACTGTAAGGGTAGCGCCGCCTCTGGAGAAGACTGTAAGGGCAGCGCCCCTTCTGGAGAAGACTGTAAGGGCAGCGCCCACTCTGGAGAAGACTGCAAGGGCAGTGCCCCCTCTGGAGAAGACTGCAAGGGCAGAGCCCCCTCTGGAGAAGACTGTAAGGGCAGCGCTCCCTCTGGAGATGACTGTAAGGGCAGCGCCCCCCCTTGAGCAGACGGTAAGGGCAGCACCCCCTCTGGAGAAGACGGTAAGGGCAGCGCCCCCCCTTGAGCAGATGGTAAGGGCAGCGCCCCCTCTGGAGAAGACGGTAAGGGCAGCGCCCCCTCTGGAGAAGGCTGTAGCTCAGGAACAGAGACAGCGGCTGAAGACTCGGAACTGGAGACAGAGGCTGAAGACTCGGAACTAGAGAGGAGACAGCGGCTGAAGACTCTGAACTGGAGACAGCGGCTGAAGACTCGGAACTGGAGACAGAGGCTGAAGACTTGGAACTGGAGACAGAGGCTGAAGACTCGGAACTGGAGACAGAGGCTGAAGACTCGGAACCGGAGACAGAGGCTGAAGACTCGGAACCGGAGACAGTGGCAGAAGACTCAGGACCGGACACAGTGGCAGGAGACCCAGGACCGGACACAGTGGCAGGAGACTCAGGACCGGACACAGTGGCAGGAGACTCAGGACCGGACACAGTGGCAGGAGACTCAGGACTGGACACAGTGGCAGGAGACTCAGGACCGGACACAGTCACAGTGGCAGGAAACTCAGGACCGGACACAGTGGCAGGAGACTCAGGACCGGACACAGTGGCAGGAGACTCAGGACCGGACACAGTGACAGGAGACTCTGAGCAAGAGGCAGATGATGGCACCTCGGAGCAAGAGGCAGAGGCTGGCACCTCGACACAGGCGGCTGGGGCTGGCGCCTCAGGACAGGCGGCTGGGGCTGGCGCCTCAGGACAGGCGGCTGGAGCTGGCGCCTCAGGACAGGCAGCTGGAGCTGGCAGATTGGATCTCTTCCCAGAGAACAGAAATGGTGGAGCATAAACAATTTTGGAATGCGGAGAGGAAATAACAGGAGATGGTTTAGTAAGCTGACGTGGTTTACGGACAGGACAGTCCTGCAAGAAATGTGCATTGCTGGCACAGTAGAGACACAACTTGTATGTTATCCTGCGCCGCCGTTCCTCTTCGGTCAGATCGGGGCGTGGACCACCTGTGTACTGGGAATTTGTTAATCCATAGTTCATAGAAAACAGCAAATTTGTAGAAGTACTTTTAAGAGGTGCTATTTGCACAGGTTCATCAGCAGAGAAGGTGGATTGAGACAGCTCAGCAGCTTCTGAATTAAGAGAGACAGAATCTGACAGTCTCCTGAGTGGGTCCACAAGTAAAGAGGAAAATCTAGCAAGCTGAGAACGTAGCAATATAATGTCCATCTGTAAAGTTTGTAGCAGTGGCAATTCCATGATTGGTGAAACAGACAGGTTGCAAAAATCAAATGAAAACTTGATTGCAGAAAAAAGGTCCCAGAATAAAACAAAACTTTCACCTGACTCCAAAGCTGTCTTGTAATGCATAAGCTGTAGGCAGATCGTGACAGTACACTTCAGGAGCAAACAATATTTTATATGGCAACTTAAGGAATCTGTATCGACCTACTGGCGTGTTAAATGTATACAGCTTTGAGCTGACTTCATCGAACTTCGTTTGCCAGAACCCTGATGATGCGTCTAATTTACTGAATCATTTTACTCCAACCAACTGCGACATGATTTCATCTCTGGTTGGTAGTTTGACATGTTCTCTTTTAATGGCTTTGTTTCAGTCTTTTGAATCCAGACATATTCTGAGCTGTCCATTTTTCTTTTCCACAATTACTAATGAGCTCATCCAATCTGTAGGTTCATCAATTTTCTCTACCACGCCTAGGGCTACCATGTGGTTTTAGTTAATTTTTTAGTTTTTCTCTCATTACAAATGGCATTTTGCTACAGGAGTGTATTACAGGTGGAACCTGTTCATCTATGTTTATCTGAAACCTACAAATATCTCACTGTAATCCGTAAACCATGACGAGCACTCGTTGTCTACTTGTGATGTCATCATAAAAACTATTTTTATTAAGCTAAGTTTTTCGCAGGAACTTAAACCTAAAATTGGCTACACATTCTATTCCACAATCAGTAAAGATGCTTTAAACCGTTTATTTTTATACTTCAGAGGGACAGTGCAGGTACCTTTTACTGGAATGTTCTTTCCAGGATATCCTGTCATTTTCAACTTGGCTGGATGAATCTTAACTTTTACTCTCAAAGTAATCATGCATAGATATCAAATTCACTTGTGCACCTGCATCAAGTTTAAACGTAACAACAGTCTCGTTCACAGTTAAAGGTACAATCCATTCCTTCTTATCTTTGCTTCCAACAGAGCAGAGTCAACATATGCGGTGAAAGGAAACAGGAGCCAGGAGGGACTCGAGGGAGAGGGAATCTCCACGTCCCAGTCATAGGACCACAATATCGGGAGGATCCATATCCCAGAAGTATGTTAATTCTAACCTATACATGTACTTATATGAGCAAGTAATGGGGAAATGTTATATTTTTGTGTTGGGAAATAATTTTGATATTGTATTTGAATGTTATGTCAGAATTGCATTTAATATATATAAATTTTCTTGAAGGTGACCAGTTGGGTTATGGGTAAAGATCAGGTGAGATCTGGTTTCCTGGACTCAGTTGAGGGGGCTGTAGCTGCATTCCTTCCCCCCTATTTTATCTACAGGAAGCCATGATTGGCTAGAAGCTAGTTTTGGCTGTAAATGCCTGTCATGGGTTAATGTTCAGAGTGTCCAGGTCTAGCCCCTAAATTAACCTGAGTATGTTGCCTTTATCTCAGGTTTTGGCCAGCTAGAAACCTTGGAGTCAAACCAGCAAGGGACCAGTGGGGTGTATTGGCAGTGTCGGATTGGGGCATGAAGGGCCCACCGGGGGACTGCAACACTAGGGGCCCACCAGAGGGGGTGTGGTCAGCCATCATAGAGGCCGGACCTGACACTAGAGGGGGAGTGGTCAGTCCACGAAGGACAGCTAGCACCTTAATGTAGTATATAAAGTATGCAGTGTGTGTATAAAGAATACATAGTCTTGACCTGCCCCTTAGATTGGGCAGAACAGTCACCAAAAATCAGGATTGTCCCACTAGACCAGGCTTGGCTAACCTGTGGCACTCCAGGTGTTGTGAAACTACAAGCCCCAGCATGCTTTGTCAATATATAGCATCTTATTGCTGTAAGGGTATGCTGGGACTTGTAGTTTCACAACACCTGGAGTACCACAGGTTAGCCAAGCCTGCACTAGACTCAGAACATTTGTTAGACTGTCTTACCTGTTGTTGTCACTTTTACCACCTGTGGCTGCTGGTTTCTTTAGTTGCGGCTTGTCTGGATCCTGGAATGTTGAGGGCCCTATTTGGAAAAAATAATGGGTACATTTAGAAACGCCAACCATCCCTGCCATTAAATCAACAGCACCCACATTTAATAATTAGGCCTCTCTCCAGCCTCAACATTAAAGTAATAGTGCTCACATTTGATAAATAGATCTATTTCCCTCCAACCAACCCCAACATTAAATTAATAGTATTCCCATTTAATAAATAAACCTATCACGCTCCCTCTAAACAGCCCCAGCAATAAATTAATAGCATTTATGTTTAATATATCCATTTCCCACGACCATTCCTAGCATTAAATATTTAATATTCACATTTAATAAATAGCCCCCACACTGAGCCCCACATTCAATTATAGACCCAAACCAACTCAGCATTAAAGGTCCCATCACCCCTCCCTATAGTGTTCTCTGTGCAGCCCCCCTCACTATAGTTTAGCATAGGCAGCCCCCCTCACTATAGTTTAGTATAGTCAGCCCCCCTATAGTTTAGTATAGATAGGCAGCCCCCCTATGCCACACAGTAGTGCCCCCAAAACAATGTTCTGCCACACAGTAGTGCCCCAATGTTATGCCACGCAAGTGTCCCCAATTCACACACATATATATATATATATATATATATATATATATATATATATATATATAGTGATAGCACAAACAATTTAAACAAGTGGTTAGAGAGTCTACTTACCATATGTTGATGCAGCCTCTCTGCTCCTTCTCCCTTCAGCGGCGGCGGGAACATCAGCTGACGGGGAGGGGGCGGGTCACATGATCGTAATTGAAAGATGACACACAGTCATCTGCAGCAGCGGGGACGCTGGAGAGAACCCTGGTGAGGACCTCTCCGGCCTTCAGGTAATTCGCGGCGTGCAAGTCAAGACAGCGCAAAACGGTAAATGAGCAAAGCTCCCAGCACAAAAAAATCTGAAAATAGTGGCGCTGAAAGATAGGATTAAAAGGTTATAGTGAAGGTCAGGACCGCAACTGTAAAGGATTGGTAAGATCCTAAAAAGTACATCTATAAGAGAAATATACAGCGCTGGAACTGACAAACACTCAGATTATAAATTCGTGGAAAAATGTATAAAATACTTTATTAGTACACATATATAACAACCCATAAAAAATACCTGGGAAACGGTGCAATGATACAATCACATGTAAGTACTAAAAAACCCTAACTAATTAATTAGGAGTTCATGCTAGTAGTTGGTGCAACCATAATAGACAACATGTGATAATCACTAGTGCTTCATAGAGATGGTTACACAGAATCATATCGTTCGTGCTGGGAGAAAAGTTCCCAGCACAGTTAGTTTCAGCTACATCGGCTCTGGGGGGAGGAGGAGGGGAGAAACTTCACACTTGCCTCTAAAACAAACACTGTGAAGCAAAACAATGCAGTGGAGGCTCCTACAACACTGAGACACAACAGAGAGATCAATGCAGCTGCACTTACACCTTTTTTCCTATTTTTCCTGACGACAGAAAGTGCTGTTGATCTGTGCATCCTCACACTGCCTGGGGCTGCACCATAGATCTGCCGACACGACAGCCTGCCTTATCTCACAAAGGACATCACACTCTTACCAGGGTCGTAAAAATGCCTGTCCGTGATTAATTGTTTGTTGTGCTTTTACATGGAAGAACGGGCCTCCAGGCAAGCTCCGCCCACCTGTAAAAGGGGGTGTGGCCGTAAGGTAGCCGGGCCTACCGGTGATTTTACCGGTAGCCCGCTGGGCCAGTCCGACGCTGTGTATTGGTATGAATTACAGCCCATCATGACAGTTGCCAAATCCCTGTGGGGTGATTTATCTAACCCCACCCTTGGACTAGTTCAGGAAGGATGGGAAATCTAACTCTGTTTAAAAGGAGGGTCCCGCCCTGGGAGAGGTGGTTCAGAGTGGAGAGAAAAGAGCAGAGTGCAGAGTTTGCTGTGTTGGAGGGTCCACGATTAGGAGTTTTTGGCTTCTGCTGAACTAGTGCTCACTCATGCTTCCTCAGCGCATCACCATATGAGTCTAACAGCTTGTTGGGCCTGCTAGAGCATGGGTTTTTTTTATTCAGATTCCTACCACACACTGGTAGAGGGGAAAAAATTGGGTCAAGCAACCGTGACTCAAGGAACCAGAAGAAAAGGGGACTGCAGTCCTCTGGGCTAGAGAGTGTTAAGGGACACGTTGGGCCTGATTCATTAGTGATCTTATCTGTCGTTTGCTTATCCTAAGCAAATCCACTGTTCTTGCCCAGATAATGGAGATAAGAAGCAAAATCCATCGCGCAACTGAAGAATTTCTTAAGTTAAGATGAAAATCCATCTTAACTTCACTCTTATCTCTCTGTTTCTTCTTAAAATAAGCATCTTAACTTTTGCACAAAATAAGATCACTAATGAATCAGGCCCGTTGTGTGTTAATACTGCCTGGCATTTGTTTAAAGTGTATTGTATAATAATAAAAGTACCATTGTACTTGATAACAGATTTGCATGAGTGATTGGTGAAAGTACTGGATATACTTCCCTGGTAGAGTAAGGCACCCCTGGGTGGCCAGTCAGCGCAAACTGGGTATAATTGGACCAAAGAAACCAAGTATCTTCACACCACTAATGTCTAAAGTCTTTGTTCAACTGAAAAAAAGCCAAAAAACTTTCCTAGATTGATCTCTGAGTGGCCTACAAATTCCTTGGTAGTTTTACTGTAGTTTATCTAGATGACATTATTGTGTATTTGTCTTCTTTAGCACAGCATTGGCAACATGTCAGAATGGTTCTTCAGGGACTCACAGAACATCAGTTATTTGCCAAGCCTGAGAAATGCAAGTTTGAGGTTTCAAAGGTCTGGTTTTTAAGCTATATCATTTCCTCTGAAGGATTTTCATTGGATTCTTTATAAGTCCAGGCTGTTCTCAATTGAGTTGTGCACACCAACCGCAAGGCAATTCAAAGATTTCTTGGAATTGCCAACTACTATAGGACGTTCATTCACTCATTTTTTTAATTTGATTGCTGCTATTACTGCCATGACCAAGAAAGGAGTTGATCTTTGCGCAGGGTCACCTCAAACATTGGAAGCCTTCATTGCCCTCAAAAAATCTTTCTCCATAATCCTAATACAGAATTAACTTTTATCATAGAAGTAGATGCCTCAGACATGGGAGCAAGGGGTATTCTTTCCCAAAATAACTCTTGATGATGAGAAGCTCCATCCTTGTACCTTCTTTTCCCATAAATTCACTGCTGCTGAGTTCAGTTATGATGTGGATAACCAGTTACTGATTGCCATCAAATGGGCCTTTCAAGAGTGGATGCAGTGGCTGGAAGGGGCCAGGCATATCACCAAGGTGTTTATTGAACATAAAAATTTACAATACATTGAATCTGCCAAAAGATTAAATTCTTGACCGGCCTGCTGGGCCCGATTCTTTTCCCGATTCAACTCTGTAATCACCTGTAGACCAGAATAAGAATCTAAATCTAAATGCTGTTGTCTTGTCTAGAAGTTTTCTTTATTAAAATACTATGCCTTCTATTATCACTTACCCACTTTATTTATTCTAGCAGGCCTCACTCCAAGATAAAGAAGATCAAGTTCCTCCTGGAACGCCCACTCACCTTTCAGACAAGCAGTTCTGACAAATATATCAATATCCAAAGATATTAAGTTCTTGTCTTAATTAGGTGGCCTTCATTTAGATGAGATGCCAACAAATGTGTTCTTGCTTGTGAAATCTGTGCAGAGAAAAAAAATCCTAGGAACTTGGCCTCAGGTTAAATCCAACCACTGCTATAGCCAGCTGGCTATTTTTTTCTGTGTTTTTTCCTTTTAGGATAACCGCACCCTTTCAAGCACCTGCTATGAGCCTATAAATTGATTGAGCAACTTCCACTTCTGTATTTGTCCGAGAGGCATGTTGGTGTCAGTAGCTGAGGGAGAGTGCTGGTGCTGTATTGCTATTTGGAGGCTTCTGGGGTACCTCTTGGTAAATTATCTCTCAATTTAAAAACACATGTATTTGTGGCCCAAATATATGGGACCCCCACTGTTTAGACTTACTACCACCCTATTAGCATAAGCGCTGTGGAGTGGCGGGTGGCTTAAACATACATTTTCAAATGTGTGCAACTGAGACTTTTGCATTTTTATGTACAAGTAGAAATGGCAGGTCCTTTGCTGGCTATAGCAGTGTGCTGGGAGAATTTTCTCTGTGTTTGTTCCTTTTAGGATAACCCCACCCTTTCAAGCACCTGCTATGAGCCTATACCCTGATTGAGCAACTTCCAATTTTGTATAACTCAAACCACTTCCTGTGCATAATAAACCTTGGACTAACATCTCCATGGATTTTATAGTCAAGTTACCAATATCTAATGGTTGTAATATGGTCAGGGTTATTGTTGACCATTTATGAAAAATGGCTCACTTTAATCCCTTAACTAGACTACGTACTACCAAATCTCTAGCGTCCCTTTTTATCTAACATATTTTTAGTCTACATGGGCTACCATCTAATATCGTTTCTGATAGAGGCTCATTTTATTGTGCAGTTTAATATATCATTATGCTCTATGTTAGACATAAAGCTGAGTCTTTTCATTGCCTGTCACCCCCCAATCTAATGGTCAGACTCACAGAGTAAATCAGCCTCTAGAACAGTGGTGGGCAACAGATGACCCTTCAGCTGTCTGCTCCCAATCTTATCAGAACGGGGGCAGCTGACTTCCGTGTTATGTGACCTTGTCTGCACAGTTGAGGGACATCACGTAGCATACCAGAAGAAGAAGGGAATGCACTGCGATCTCCCTCCTTCCGATATGCGGACCGTTTGAAAGCTGGAAGACTGCACATGCGGCCCTCCACCTCTTTCACATTGCCCCCCAAGCCCTAGAACTAAATCTGTGATGCTTTATTTGTAAATTGTAGAATTCTAAACCTGGGCCGAATTTGCCTACTCTTTCCTGTCATACCTGGTTGCCTTTCGTTACCTTTTAATAAATGTGGCAAGTAGCTTAATCCCTATTTCTGTAGTGATGTCACTCACCGGACCGTGAGTGCCTCTGCGCTGGTGCGTCATTCTCTAGCCTTCCTGCCGGCACCTGTCCTGAGCCGCGGCCGTCCGCCATCTTGATGGACTGCGCATGCGCAGCACCCAAGAACTCTTATGACCTTTGCTTTTAATCTAATTGGAGGATCAGGCACCTCTCCCTATTTAAGGCACCTGTGCTCATTACATCGTTGCCTGATCTTGAGTCTCATTCCCTGTGAGTCTCTGAAGGTGTCTCCTGTGTCCTGCTCGTGTCTTCAGTTTCCTGCTGATTACCTGCTCTACTCATCGGTGGTTCCCATACCCATTACTGACTCCTGTGTCCTGCTCGTGTCTTCAGCTTCCTGCTGATTATCTGCTCTACTCATCGGTGGATCCCATACCCGCTACTGACTTCTGTATCCTGCTCGTGTCCTTAGCTGTCTGCTGGATTACCTGCTCCGCTCATAAGCGGTTCTCATACCCGCTACTGACTCTTGTATCCTGCTCGTGTCCTCAGCTGTCTGTTGGATTACCTGTTCTGCTCACCTGTGGTTCCCATACCCGCTTCAGCCGTTCAGCGCTCCTGCTGTGCCTGCATATCCTCGTGGACAAGCTTCTCTACTCATCAGCGGTATGCTTACTTGTTATTGACTTTCAACTGTTACCTTGCATATCCGCTTAGGACAAGCTTCTCTACTCAGCAGCGGTATACATACCGCCATAGACTATTAGCTATAACGCTGCATATCTGTTTTGGAGCAAGTTCTTCTGTGCTCTCATTGTATTCATACAATTATTGACTCTGTTCATTCCTCCACTTATCCTCACCTGGACAAGTCCTCACCTCCTCGCAGTGGTACAACTTGCTGTTCGCAGACCACTGACGCCTCCTCTACCTACCTGCACCTGGACAAGTCTTCTCATCACAGCAGTGGTACAACTTGCTGAACGCAGACCACTGACTTCCCGCTACCTACCTGCACCTGGACAAGTCTTCCCTTCACAGCAGTGGTACAACTTGCTGAACGCAGACCACTGACTCTCCCGCTACCTACCTGCACCTGGACAAGTCTTTCCTACACAGCGGTGGTACAACTTGCTGAACGCAGACCACTGACTCTCCCATTACCTTCCTTCACCTGCTCACGTCCACCCTGCTCTCCGTGGTTGAAACCTGTCTTCCACTATAGCTGCAAGTCGCTGACTCATCTACCAGTATAGCTGCAAGTCACTGACTATCATCAATTCCATTGGCATCCTCTCTCCATCTGCTGTTATATACGTTCCACTATTCACCCTGCTGCCAGAGGACCGCTGTGCAAACTCCGCCCCTCTGGTAAGCATAGTCAACTGGTGAATCCTGGGCAGAACTCCTAGTGCCCGTGACAAGTGAATTGTTACACGTCACTTATAGAGAGTCAGGCAGGAGTTTCCCAGTCGACATGAATCTGGTATAGGCACTGCATATGAGAACTTCAGAAACATTGAGGATACCCTAATCATGAGGTTTACCACCTCTCTCCCCACCAGATGCAAAGATACAAACAGTCAATATCCTCTCACTAACATGATAATTTAAGATGTAAATGAGGATGCACCAAGCAGTATTTTATGAGAAAAAGTAAACCTGAAAAAAGGGATGATCCTCAAGTTATAGAATGGAGGTTAATGTGACATTTTCATTTTTTCCAACAAGCACATTTCAAGCCAGACCCGTAATGTGCAAAAATATGAGCAGATATTCGTTCACCAGTTCCAAAAGCTACCTGGGCCTATAAAACCGCTAGACGGACAAATAGGTGCTCTTGTGCAAAAAAATGTTTTGCTCTTTTTGAAATGAGCTTTTATTACTATAAAACATCGAGGTATACTCTGTAAGACAGGAAACTTGAGACTTGCGAGTACTACTGGATAGATGAATAGATGATCTGTTCTTACTTTCTTATTGCAAAATGATTTTTCTTTTTTTTTTTTTTTTATAATCAAAAGTGTGATATGAAGCTAAATAGTGTCAGACATGTAAAAAAAGATGTGAGTGGGTGAGAGTTAATGTTTCAGTTCCCCATAACATTATATCAGTGTGAAACGTGCTGGAAGGAGGATGATATACTTTACAGTAATAATCAGCTTCATCTTCTGATAAAACTCCGTTGATGGTTAAATAACCAGTATTTTTTGATGTGTCTTTAGATCCAGAAAATCTTCCTGGTACTCCATCTCCCTGGTGTTTGCTAGATTCATTTTGATACCATAGTAGATACCGGGGTTTATTACCACCTTTCTGCTGGTACCAGTGCACATAGCGATCACTTATACTGTACCCATTGAGTGTACAGGGCAGTGTCACAGTGATACCTGGGGTGGATGTCTCAGAGGATGGTTGTGTCAGAGTCACCAGGGCAGCACAACCTAAAACACAAGAAATATGTCAGCAATAGAGAATTAAAAGCAATAAAAAAAAACAAAATTACTTAGTATTCTATACAGTCCATTATACTTTCTAGCTATTTGAAACTGCTCCATACTGAGCATAATTCTCTGTTTTAATTAGTATCATACTGCTCCTGATTTCTCTCCACATCTATTAATCTTATATTTATAGATGGACATGAGAGTAAGGATGAGAGTTATGCAGGACATTGTTCAAATAGGTCAGGTCTGCCTTAGAGATCGGTGTTTTGAGGGGCTTCAGACTCTTCTTTAAATCTTGGCAGCATTGAGACACACCCCTGTTAGGTAAATGAGGCCATATCGGAAAATATACTTTGACCACTTCCTCTTCTGCATTGACTTTCATAATAACAAAATTAGTGCGTGAATTCATAAGAAAATAAACTATAACGATTTCATTTGTGAGTCACAGTTGTGGACACATATATTGACACTTATGCAGTTTTTTTTAATGCACCATTTCTTACAGAAAATTGTTCAAATAAAAAAAACATTTGGTATCCACATAGGTATTTCATTAGTTTGCAGTGGAAAAAAAGCACAAAAAACATAAATATTTACTAACCTGTAGCTTATTCCACACAATAATCATTAAATAGGAAGCACAATATTATTGCCATCTTTTAAAGCGTAGCTACAAATGATCAGATTTCAGGCAGGCAATGAATCTTCACTTTAGAACTGAACTCACCTGTGGCAAGCAGCAGGTGCCTGCAATTTAACATTCACTCTTTAAATGAACTGGGATAGAGAAAAGGGGGAGAATTAATCAAATGCTGTTTTTTTTTCTGGTGGCTTTGCAATGGAAGGTAAAAACAGAAATAGCCAGCAATGGGGTCATATTCTTCAATTTCAAACCTGTCCATACACTCCAAATTGCTGGCGACAATGCAATATTTTTTTTAAAAAAATGCTGAATTATCATTGGCTCATTTCAAACCACTGAAATCACAGGATTTCTCATCCACATTTTAAAAGACTGCCTATTTCCTAATATTAGCTGACAGGGGTTGCAGTAATTAGTGGTAGGAGATATGTGAGTGGTGGATTTTAATTGTGTAAACAGCTTCATCCAGCTCCCACCCAGTCATTATACTAGAGAAATTATGAGGGAAGATAACCTGCTGTCCTGTACTCTGGCCAGAATCCCCAAAATGTATCACTCTTCCAGACATTCCAAGACAGTAGGCATTTATGGATAACAGTATGCAATTTTTCTGCTCCCAGAAACGAGATGCAGGACATGCCACAAGAGCCCCAGGTGGAAGTCATCCTGCATTTTGTGGACAAGCCTGTACCTGTGGAAGACACCAGTCTGAGCCAGAAGCCATGCCATCCCCGCTACATGAATCCACATCCCTCCAAAATATTGTTGACCCTAGAGGAGTTCTGCAACCTTCAGAATATGTTGCGCTCGACCAAAAAGCCAAGATGAGGAATTATTACAATCAAATGTGAAAGTGTGTGCGCAACTTAACTCTGTCCCAGACTCCAGGACATGGTGCAGGAGAAGTCAGCATTCATGTACTTAATAAATCAGAACTTTGTTACCAACCCTTATATGTTCCTACAAATTCTGCAGATAAAGGGTGTGTCCCTTAATGCAAACCATCTGAAACGTCATTTGATACATATAAAATACATATAAAATGACTTATCTTGTATGTCAGATGAAATTTCTGCCTAAAAGTTGAGTACACAATTATGAGACCTATCAATTGACCAAAGTATCAAGTAGTGTCATTTTGCTATAAAGGTAACTCCTTTGTTGTTAGATCATTTTTTCACCCCTGTGTTGAGCCTATTTTGGCAGTTTTGTGTTCATATCATTCCAACTTTAATATCCGTAATTTGTAATTGCAATGTTTACACAAATCATACTTTAGAAGACTACCAGACAATATCATTTGTTTCTTTATAACCCACAATTAGAATATACAGCAGTTTATAGAAAGTGGTGTAGTAACGGAAAATGAGACATTTTTCATTTAGATGCTTAAAAAATGTTGGACAAACAGTTGAGCTGAATGGTGGGTGTCACCTCTCACAGGAGATTCCGGTCAGTCAGTGTTAATGCAGGCCTTCCCAAGGCGCGGAGTCTAACAAACCCCCCCGGGCTTCACCAAGAACCGTCGCAAGTCGGGATGGATTTTGCTGTTGGAGGTTTGCAGGTCGCGGCCCTTAGGTTAGCTCACTGATGTAATAGGTGATAGACGACAGATGAGAGATCTGGCAAGATTAGGGAGAGTAGACTCTGTGGTGATAGTGTAGAACAGCATAGCAGGGCAGGATTGGTAAGCTGAAGTAGCACAACACATTCAGAAGAAACCAAGTCGCATACAGTGGAACACCGGGTCAGATACATTGAAGATATGCCACACTCAGGAGAGTCACCGGGTCGAATACACAGGTGCTCATACAGCGGAGTGATCAGAAAAGATAGCCGGATCGGATACACTGGAGCACAGGCAGCAGTGAAGTCCATATTGATAGCTGGGTCGGATACACAGGTACAGAGGCAGCAGTGTAGTCAATATGGATAGCTGGGTTGGATACACAGAAGCACAGGCAGTAGCATAGTCATTAAGGATAGCCAGGTCAATTACACAGGTAGCAGAGGGTCCAGAAGCAGTGGTCTAACACGCCAAAGGTCATACACAGGGAAACACCAGAAAGCAGCACAGGATACACAGGGAGAGCCAGACGCCAAGTGGTAACTTGTTGCTCTGACACAGGCAGTGTGTCACAGCATGCTAGATATAGGAGAAGGGAATTCAATTCCCCCACCGCTATGTCACATGACCGTAACCGTGCTGTCCGCCCGAAAGAACAGAGTGGTGGCTGAGATTGGGAACAGGAGCGAGGACAGGTAAGTCTCTTACAGTACCCCCCCCCCCCTCTTAGGGGTGGACTCCGAATGCGCTATAAGGCTTATGTGGAAATTTCCTATGGAAGCTTTTTAAGAGATCAGGAGCATGGAGATCTCTAGCGGGGATATAGAAGAAGGGAATTCAAATTCCCTGCACCTGTGTCACATAACCGCAGCCATGCTGCCCGTCCGGAAGAACAGAGCAGTGGCTGAGATCGGGAACAGGAGCGAGGACAGGTAAGTCTCTTACAGTGAGTCATACCTTTCTGAATAGCTGCACTATTTATCTTGCTTGACTTTTCATATTTGTACTCCTGGCATCCCCTACTCTGTTACCACTTTTTGTGTGTGTTTTTTTAAATACAGTACATAGTAAAGTTTTCAAAGGCACAAAACTAACAAAAAATGTGGAAGACATAACATTTAATGTAGAGCAAAAATACCACATTAAATGAGGGGTGAATTACCTTTCTAACACAAGCATGGATTGCATAATAGTCTTCAGGATGTGCCACGATAGAGGAATTATTTTTCACTTTTTCCATATATTTACTAAACTTAAAAGCGATTGTTATACTTTTCTGATGTTCTTGGGATCATGACAAGTGCTAGGTTTGTGCCAAACATCACCAAATGTTAAATTAAATATTAGAATATTACACCATTTGGCATGTGGGTGTCTTCCGCCAGAATTATTGGTGTACGCAGAGCTTTTTGTTGGCCTGCCATGCAAGTGCCTTTCTTGCGTGGGTGTTAAATTTTGGTAAATGGACTACTCCGTGACAAATTCACAGTTGTACCATATTCTCTCTATTTCTTTAAGGAAGACTTGACAATGCTTATTAAAGGTCTTCTGAATAGGGTGTTTAATAAGTTTTTTCCTTTAAATATATTATTATTATTATTATCATTTATTTGTTAGGCGCCACAAAGTTTCCGCAGCGCCGCACATAGTACAAACAGTAGACTATACAGGGTATACCAGTACAGAACAATAAACAAAAGTACCAATACTTCAGAAACTCCAAGCAGGCAGATGCAATAGACACGGAGCAGAAGAACGGGTAAGGAGACAGGAGGGAAGAGGGCCCTGCTTATGGGAGCTTACATCCTAAGGGAGGGTTAAACAGACCAGGCACAAGAGGAGCCAGTTGAGGGAATGGGAGAGAGGGGAGAATGAGTGGAGGAGATGGGGGTTAAGTGGATGGTTGGTAGGCTTTGAGAAAGAGGTGAGTTTTGAGTGCACGTTTGAAGGAGCACAGAGTAGGAGAGAGGCGGATGGAGCGAGGGAGGTCATTCCAGTGAAAGGAGGCTGCATGGGAAAAGTCCTGGATTCTGGAATGGGAAGAGGTGATCAGAGTGGAGGAGAGGCGGCGGTCATTGGCCGAGCGCAGGGAGCGGGCGGGAGTGTGAATGGAGAGGAGGTTAGAGATATAAGGGGCAGTAGAGTGGGAGAGAGCCTTGTAAGTGGTGGTGAGGAGTTTGAAAAGAATTCTGTAGGGGAAGGGGAGCCAGTGTAGGGCAAGGCAGAGAGGGGAGGCAGAGGAGGAGCGGCGTGAGAGGTAGATGAGACTTGTGGCCGCATTGAGTATAGAGCGGAGGGGGGAGAGACGGGAGTGGGGGAGGCCGGTGAGGAGGAGGTTGCAGTAATCCAGGTGGGAGATGATGATTGCGTTTATGATGGTTTTGGTGGCCTCCTGAGAGAGAAAGGGACGGATGCGGGCGATGTTGCGTAGTTGGAAGCGACAGGCTTGGGCAAGAGAATGAATGTGGGGGACAAAAGAGAGAGAGGAGTCAAGGGTGACACCCAAGCAGCGGAGTTGGGTGACAGAGGAGATGGTAGTGTTGTTAACGACAATGGAGAGGTCATGGTGGGATGGGAGGCTGGGAGGAGAAAAGACAATGAGTTCAGTTTTGGAAATGTTGATTTTGAGAAAGCGCTCCGACATCCAGGAGGAGATGGCGGAGAGGCAGTCAGATACCTGAGTGAGGAGGGTGGAGGAAAGATCAGGTGAAGAGATGTAAAGTTGAATGTCATCAGCATAAAGGTGATACTGAAGGCCAAAGGAGGAGATGAGAGCACCAAGGGAGAAAGTATAGAGCGAAAAGAGTAGAGGGCCGAGAACGGAGCCCTGTGAGACTCCTACAGCGAGAGGGTAGGGGGAGGAGAAAGAACCAGACATGGATACAGAGAAGGAGCGGTTAGCGAGGTATGAGGTGAACCAGGCGTGGACAGAACCAGAGAGGCCGAGAGAGAGAAGAGTTTGCAGCAGGAGGGGGTGATCCACGGTGTCAAAGGCTGCGGAGAGGTCAAGAGATCTGAGATCTTCATGATGAAGTTCATGTTTTTGAATACACTATTCAACTCTGGCACTTCTTACAGACAGCAAATGTGAACTTGGGGGGGATTTGTTTAAAAAAAATAGATTATTTGAAAATATTCAAGAACCTCCTGTGAAAAGCATGCACACAGGTTTATCTGAAGCACTTTGACGTTTATTTTACTTGTCAGTATGGATAAATAGTCTTGGCAGTGTCTTAAGCAAACAAATGAAACATTCACAGTAATAAACATAATCCAACAGGCCTAAACAATGGCTATCACAGTTATGTCCCTAACTAGTCACTGGCCACTTGTTGGCACCAGTCTCTCACACACAGATCAAGCCCAGCTTTTTGAGTTTCCTGCCAGGCATTGCTCTGGCTGACTCCCTAATTGATTAGGCCAGGTGTTCCACCTGGTCTCCGTGTGTGTGTGTCGATTTAACCCTCTCAGCACCTTTAGGCTGTGGTTTCCCAGGGAAACCATCACAACGGCCACACTCAATTCAGTTAAACAGTTAAACAGTGCTTTATTCAAAGAATAAAGCATTTTTTAAAAAAAATATTCTAATTTAACATGTAAAGATTGGAAACCTTCCTCTAGAAACCCTGCGTTTGCACCTTGATATATGTATTTTTTTATATCAATTGCAACACTTTAAATATATACAGGTTGGCAAGTGCAATAAGTACCAAAGAAATTCCATTTTAATTCCATTATGTAAGAAAATAAACTGTAAATGTGAAAGTAGTGAACGCTTTTATAGCCACTGCTTATGGTAAATAATGTAATAGTTATATCATGTACTCCATTCTTGACACTTGTGTAGTTCGCAGTGCTGATGTCCTTGTGTCATGACATAGATATGCTAAATTTCTGATTTATAATCTGGAATGGACCCAAAAAACATTGCATAGAGCTTGATAAAGCATATTATGAAAAACGTTGATGAATTTTGTCTATTGGCCAGATGGAATAAAGTTTCTTTAAAGTTTTCTTATGTAAAAGCAGTGTGGTTTCAATTAGCACACATATACATGTAATGCAACCCTGTATAGTTGGCTATTTGGAAATTACCTTCTTTATTTAAGCTCACTTGCTTATGCAAGATGTCTGGGAATGCCTAAAATTATATAACACTCCCCCTCTGTGTGGAATAACATAAAAAAAACTTCATTATATTTTTACATGCGATGGAAATTTTGTCATTACAGTATTGTTGGTTACTTGAGTAATAGCAATTAAGAAAATGTTATGAGAGCTGGTTCATTAGAAATAAACTGCTGCCCCTAGTGTCCACTCTGGTACATACATGTGTAAGATGTCTGTATTAGTTGTCTATCGTTTTGAATCACTGTGATAAATGCCACCACCACCATAAAGAACACAATAATATTTTCCATCATCCTCAGGCTGCACTTGAGTAATTGACAGGACGGCTGATCCCTCCGACATGGAGCCTGTGAAACGTTCTGATGTTGTTGAAGGTTTATAGTTTTGTTTCCATTTACTAGAGGTTCCAACTACAAGTTTAGGAGCATTTCCAGGTGTCTGGTAGCACCAGCCTGGGTTATTATCCCCATTTACTGAGCCACCACTTCGAGTACAGGTCAGACGGGTGTTCTCACCAGGAGACACTGACATTTCACCATCCTGAATCACAGTAAACTGAGCTACAGAACCTGAAACAAGAAGAAGAGAATGTTACAGATAAAGATGCCCAGAGCATCCCGGGGGTTATCTGTCTGCACAGATGTTTATATCTTACATGAACAATAAGAGAATAAAGCAAGAAGTACAGTCCAGGACATGATGCAGGAGGAGACAGCTTTGCTGCATATGATGTATATGATGACATAACTTTGACTGGGTTCCTTAGATCCTCTTAAGTGTCCAACAGAATTAGGATGTGTCTCTATATGCAAATTTTCTCTCATATCAGTGGTTTTATAAACATTCTTTAGAGCCCATTTACTAATATTGCAATTAGTTGCAGATATTGACATTTTGAGCTTAAACACAGTACCCATTTGTTTGCTATATGTTGCAGCATGATTTGCTTGAAAAATATTAACATATTATTTTCATTATTACCCTGATTAGACTATGATCATGACAGCACTTAAACTGTGTTATCAAGTTGAGTTTTATGTTTGGATTAAAAAGAAAAGGGTAAAAAATGAATAAATAAATTTGGACAGCGGAAATAAAAGTGAAAAGTCACACTCAAGACTGGTGGAAATATATTTTATTACATATATTTTCAAGTAAAAATATAAAGAAAGTTTTGGAAACAGCAATAAGACGAGTATAACATTTCCCCAATTCCTGCTCCCTTATTACATTCTTTATTCCAAACCAGTAGACAATATAGAATAATTTTCCAAAGATATTTGATTGATGAGTAGCAGCATATTTGGACTACTTCCCCTTAGGGAATCTGACCTTGACCTGGCAAGATCTGACTCAGATTATGACAGAATGACACCAAGTTGCGGGTCATCCTGTTATATTGTGATCAGCCCAAAATGGAGTAGTCTGGAGCAGGCTACCACTTTTGCAGGGGTGCAGTATGCTCTTTGTCTCCTTACATTAAGAGGTACAGGTAAGAAGTAGGAGTGCGTGGTCATAAACAGTATTATATTATTGCATGTCTACTGTTTACCTAATATTCTGCAATAATTTGTTTTCTGATTTCATGCTGTTCATTTTATCTCCTTATTTATATTAAACAGGAATTGGATTTTATGAATTAACAACATTTGAGGTAGTGGAATAATCCATAAAGTGGTTACTACTCATACTGAGGTAATGAAAATCGTCCTTACGGCGCAGTCATGGAAGTGTTACTACCGATTGACCAGGTGGAAATTTGTTTTAGCTTGACTGGGACTTTGCATCCTCTATTCAAGAGGATGCAAACTACATGAACTACACCTTGGTTGGACCCAGAGGTTCCTCAGAGTGCTAGTGTATCACCACTGGATTATGTTAGGAACAGCATCAGTCTCAATTTCGAATTGGAATTATAACTTGGCTGGACACTGTTGTCTATAGACTATAAAGTGGACTGCGTATTGTATAACGGAGTGGTCCCTGGATTTATTTCTAAATCTCGGCCTGGGTAACAATGTAATTCTAACTTACTGATGCACCTTCCTTGCGGTTGCCCCGGTATCTACATCAGGACCCCTTGCAAAGCTGAAGCCTGGTCTGGGAACTTAATATCCTACTCTGGTTAAGTAATGTCTGTAAAGATTCCCAATATGAAGACCACAGAGAGTAGAATAAGTGAAACAAAATGGTTTAACTTTAACACAGGTCACATAGGAAAAAATAAACTGCAGTAAATGGAAAGTCAGTTAACAGAGGCCCATAGAACCATGATAACAGGATAGCTGAGGAACAGGAACACTGGATACCAGGCACAGAAAAATAGCTGTAGGTACTGTATATTCAAATTTCCAGGTTTAGCTGGGAAGCTGGAGAGGTTGGATATCTGGCATGATGGGTTAATTGCAGGCACAGGTTTGTCAGGATAGCTGGGTCTAGTTAGGAAGCTTGAGAGCAGGCACAACAGGATGACTGATGGTACAGGTAGTCAGGATAGCCAGATTTAACTAGGAAGCTAGAGACAAGGCACAAAAGTGTGACTGCATGTACAGATTGCCGAGGTTTAGCCACTGGAGCAGGAAATACTGGTGTCCAGGTATAACTGATGAGATGCAGGAACAAGGAGACTGGATTACCAGGTTTAGCCACTGGAGCAGAAAATACTGGTATCCAGGTATAACTGATGAGATGCAGGAACAAGGAGACTGGATTACAAGGTTTAATCGCTAGAGCAGGAAATAATGGTGTCCAGGCATAACTGTTGTGATGCAGGAACTAGGAGACTGGATTATCAGGTGTAGTCACTGGAGCAGTATATACTGGTGTCTAGGTATAACTGATGAGGTGGAGGCACAAGGAGAGTCAGGCAAACCAGTGGCCAGAAGCCGGAAGATCCACAATAATAACAGGGAGTAAGCAGGAGCAAGGTCAAATAAAGCTGGAGTCTGGGTCACAAGCAGAGGTGCAAAACTTAGAACAAGAAGTCAAATACCAAGGAGCAAGTCAGGAGCAGATCACAGGTGTACACAGAGTAACCAGCAGCAAAGACTATTGATGAACTGACCCAGACTGCTGGGAGATGCAGTCTCTTAAAGGCCAGGTGATTAGGATCAGAACACATGAAGGAGGCTTAACACCTTGCTGGCAGAAACAGGTGAAGGCACAACAAGATCTAGGAGGAGATTATGAACTGCAGCCATGGGCAAATCGTGACTATTTATCTATATAGCAGTTGCTATATTATTGACTCTGGGATTC